>NC_140966.1:17489077-17551577 GCF_056783735.1 Eptatretus burgeri
GACACCGACATTTATTAGTATAGAAGATATATACATATATATTGCCGGGCTCCGCTATTTGCGGATTCGCTATTTGCGGAGCCCGCGTATTTGCGGTTTATAAACTGTGACCTGCTTCGACATTTGCGGGTTTTTGCAGATGAAAAAAAAATTCCACGATTTGTGCACATAACACAGTTCTAAAACATATCTCCCACCAGACACGCTGCAAGCGAGCTCCATGTACATACATTACAGTATAGTACTGAACGCAAAAGCGTATCTTCCACCAGCCGCTCACATCACGCAGGTCTAAAACTTCCAGTGCCTTCAGAAAGTATTCACACCCCTCGACTTTTGTCACATTTTGTTATGTTCCAGTCTGAATTAAAAATGGATTAAAATGAGATTTTTTCTGTCACGAGTCAACACAATATACCCCATAATGACAAAGTGAAAACATGTTTTCAGAAATGTTTGCACATTAGTTAAAAATGAAAAGCTGAAATGTCTTGCATCAATAAGTATTCAACCCCTTTGCCAAGACACTCCAAATTGATCTCAGGTGCATCCAAATTTCCTTTGATCATCCTTGAGATGTCTCTACAACTTGATTGGAGTTCACCTGTGGCCAATACAATTGATTGGACATGATTTAGAAAGAAACACAACTTTCTATATGAGGTCCCACAGTTGACGGTGCATGTAAGAGCAGAAACTCTACCATGAGGTCCAAGGAACTGTCCATAGAACTTTGAGATAGAATTGTGAGCAGGTATAGATCTGGGGAAGGGTATAAAACAATTTTGAGAGTGTGGATAGTTCCCAAGAGCACAGTGAGCTCCATCATTAGGAAATTAAAAGAACATGCAACTATACAGACTCTTCCTAGAGCTGGCCGTCCAATGAAACTGAGCAACCAGCAGGAAGGACCTTGGTCAGGGAGGTGACCAAGAACCAACTGACCACTCTGAAAGAATTACAGAGTTCCTTGGCTGAAATGGTAGAACCTGACAGAAGGACAATAATCTCTGCAGCACTTCACAAATCTAGGCTTTATAGAAGAGTGGTTAGACGGATTCCACTCCTGCGAAAAAGGCACATGGCAGCATGCATGGAGTTTGCAAAAAGCCATCTGAAGACTCCGAAAGCATGAGGCAAAATATTCTGTGGTCTTGATGAGATGAAAATTGAACTCTTTGGCTTGAATGCAAAGCCGCTTCACTCCATATAATACGAGCTGCTGAAGATGTTACCCCTCCCGCCCACCGTGAGTTACGAGTTACATAATTAAAGTGTTTCACCACATCTACACCCAGCTGAGTAAAACATTTACATCCATGAGTTACATAATTAAAATACTTCACCGTATCTGTTATGAGCTACTGATTCTGTCCCGACCCTTTGGTCGCCGATCAGTGATGAATCCCCGACCCTTTGGGAATTACACAATTAAAAAGTTTCACCACAACTACCCCCAGCTGTGTAAAACGTCAGCATCCGCCAACATCCCCCACAAACAATGGGCAGATGACTCACCCTCCCACAGCTACCCACAGCTACCCTCGCACAGTTCATTTTTCAAACATGGCTCCCGAGTGCAAGACCTGCGCTGGAGATGCGTCGACTGCCAATAGGCAGAAGAAAGTAATGAGCCTGAGTCACAAAGTGGATCTGTTGGACCGGCTGTCGAGAGGATAAGAGTGTGGCCTCTGTGGGCAGACTGTATGGAGTAAACTAATCCACTGTTCGCTGCATACGGAAGAACAAGAAGCCGATCCGAGAAAGTGATGTGGCAAGCACTTTACAGAGCACCAAAGTGGTCACCCAGGTCTAGGATGTCCACATAGAAAGGATGGATAAGGCTTTCCGTGTATGGTTTGAGGACAACGTGCAGAAGAACATGCCTTTTTAAGTGGACCTCTCATTCGTGCAAAGGTGATGTGTATGTACACGCATCTGGCTGGTGTCGGTGGCACGAGCACGAATGAAGCGGGTACGAGCAGCCACAGTCCATTCCAAGTAAGCAGGGGATGGCTTGACCACTTCAAGAAGTGCGACGTTCTCTACAATGTCAAACTGACAGGCGAATGTGCCTCCACAGACCACGAGGCGGCCAAAAGGTTCCCTGCTCAACTTTCGCAGCTCAACGAGGAGAAGGGGTACCTGCCACAGCAGGTGTTCAATGCTGACAAGACCGGCCTGTTTTGGAAAAATGCCAATGAAATCTTTTATCTCAAAGCACGAGGGGACAGCATCGAGATTCAACGCCACGAAGGTCAAGGTATCTCTTCTCCTCTGCGCAAATGAAAAAGGGGACTGTTTGACAAAGCCCATGATGCTGGACCATTCCCTGAACCCGCGTGCTCTCAAGAGCAACAACAAGCACATACTGCCCATGTTTTGGAGGGCTAACAGGAAGGCGTGGGTGAGGGAAGCAATTTTCATGGACTGGTTGCATAACTGTTTCGTCAATCAGGCGAAGAGGTACCTGCCGGAAAAAAAAAAAAAACCTTGCATTCAAAGTTGTCCTGCTTGTTGATAATGCTCCTGGCCACCCCGAGGACCTAAAGGTGATTCACCCAAACGTCGAGGTGATCTTCCTGCCATCCAACACTACCTCCTGATCCAGCTGCTCAAGCAACGGGTAATCTCCACTTTCAAAACATATTATACCTGCCGCACCTTTTGCTGCATTTTGTATGTGATGGATGCCAACCCAGAGATCACCATTGGGCAGTGTTGCAAGGAGTTCATAATAGCCCGTTGTATCGGTGCAACCAAAGAGTCACAGGATGAGGTCAGAGCCTCCACCACCAATGCCTGCTGGCGCAACCTGTGGCCCCAGGCAGTGAAGAACGACAGAGGCTTTCCCGACAACACGGAGGAGAGGCATGAAATTGTCAGGTTGGCAGGGCAGGTGGGAGGGGAAGGCTTTGATAACATGGAGCCTGAGGAGTTGGATGCTCTTATCGCCTTGCATGCCAAGGAGGAGTTGGGAGCTGTTACAAAGGTGAACGAGGAGGCGGAGGAAGCCAGTGGTGATGAGGAGGAAGAGGCATCAAGGTCCAAACTCATGGTCAAATTCCTGGGTTATATGTTGCAGGACATGCGGTCAATTACCGAGATGCTGTTGGACACTGATCCAGTCATGGAGAGTCACCTCAAGTTCAAGAGGGGGTTCGATGACATGATGCTCCCACACAAGAAGCGACGTCAAAACCTGCATGAATCTGCCAGGCAGCTCTCAATGACAGATTTTTTCCACCCTGGTCCTCTCACCTCAGTAGCATCAGCACCCTCACCTGCCTCTCCTGCATCCCATTCAGTGAGCGACTCATCAGGCTCCTCACCTACATTCCTTTTGGTGCACGACTCATCAGCATTGTCACCTGTGTGGTCTTCAGACTCCTCCACTGAGTTCACTGGATTTTAAATGATCATCATCATCATCATTTGAAAAGTTGCGTGTGTTTGTGTAAATAAAAATTTGAAATGGTGTCTGCTGTTGTTTTTTTTTTGTTGTTTGTTTTTTTAGAGTAAGGTTGCTCAAGCACTATTAATATATTGTAATCACATTTCTTCAATAAACATTGGAAACAGTACCTCATGTTGTCTTTCTTTTATTTGTGAGCATTTTTTAATGAAACTGTAATCATGTGCATTCACGGTCGAAAATATTTTAAACTTTTAAAAGTTTACCCTCTGAATCAGGAACCACCTGGAACCTATCCCCCTTTTTCCACTGATACAATGCACGACATTTGCAGCTTCGCCATTTGCAGATTCACTATTCTTGGCATTTTTCATGAATCAGGAACTGCCGGGAACCTATCCCCCTTTTTTCAATCCATTGAAACAATACAAAACGTTCGCGGTGTCGACATTCGTGGTATTTTTCACGGGTTACGAACCGCCAGGAACCTATCCCCCCTTTTTCCATTGAAACAATGACCCACTATTCGTGGATTTGTTATTCGCAATATTTTCCAGGAACGTATCCCCCATGAATAGCAGGGTCTGACAGTATATCTATCAAGATATATGTACGAATGCGGTCTGCTTACACACTGGAAGCAATAACGAACCATGCTTCCCAATTGTCTCGGGTAACTCACTTGAATTAATTTTTTTCATTTATTTATATTTTCATTTATGGAGGTTTTCTGACAATTCTGTGATGTTCCTGGTGCATTGGCTTAGATATCTGTCAGCATGCAAAATTTCAGCTTTCTATGTCACAGGGAAGCTACCGAACATTAATATTGTTACGAATCTGGCAGTCATGAGCACTCAAGATTCAGGTCCCCGAAGATCAGTTATTTCGTTACGTATATGTGTATAGTTAGAATCCATCCCTGTGTCTTATGGGAATTAAGTGTACGTGCGCTGTGAATTATTTTATAGTTAGGATTTTTCCACCACCAAAAACAATGACAACAATGCCCATCTTCGCTTCTTCACCACCAACAACTACAGCTACTACTACTACATCCACGACAACAACGCCACCTTCCCGCACTAGACCAGTCGCCATTACGCACGTGTTTTTGGCTGGGGATGTGGGCAGAGCTTTCGTCGTCTCGGCTCGAAGCTCCGCTCCGAGGAGGGGAGGAGAGCGCTTCCTCCAGCCAATGAGCGGAGGGCGAGCACCACATGCGCACCCCAGCCAATCGGGAGGCCACCACAAGTCACCTGACAACCCAACGGCTAATCCGGAGGCGAGTTGCGTGGGGGGAGGGGGGTGAAGAGAAGAGTGGGTGTGCACGAGGAGGTCTGTCTTTTTTCCCTTGAGCCTGTCATGGAGAGGATCGCCTGCCTGCGAGTCTGTTAGGATGAAAATTGCTTGCCTGTCTCCTCTGCTGGTGCTCGCTGTCTCGTCGTGTGCCAGAGGAGCGTGCTGGAGCCCGACGCTGCCCTCCATACCTGATGCTTGCAGCGGCATCGAGTTGCGGGTTCGAGTCCCGCCGAGCCAGATTGTCAAGGGCCGCACAAGGCGGGAAGGTCCAAGCTAGCATCCTTACCTCCAGCTCACCTTCCCTCCGAGCTGGGGGTATCAATAAAGGCTGCGGCCATCAGTTCTTTTGGGGGGGGGGGTGTGTCTGTGTGTGGACCCGTATTCAAGTAGAATTGTGTAAGTGCTTTCTTTTGCTCATTGTACATTACATTTCTTATTCGGATAACTCTGCTCTTTGTGTGCTTCCCTTCCCCCCATTGTAAATAAATCCCCTCTTGTTGAATATCCCAGCTCATCCTTGTCCTTTATATCATTGGTTTGCCACGCTGCGAACGGGAATTAGGAGGCATCATTGTTGCCATAATCATGCAATTGGCCGGCAGGATTCTGGTACTCTCCGCTCGGGGTACGACTCGGATCTGGCTCGGTAACGGCCCGGTTTGCGCAGATCCTGCCGAGGGTGAATTTCCCCGGTAGTTTGATGACGTGGGTATTTAGGTATATTGAAATTGGCAATTGACCCTACCCCACGTGGTCGACCTATTGGCGATCTTCGGTCCAATAAGGGACCCGTGACCTTTCAGATAAATCCGAAAGGTACGACTTAAATTCCGGGTGTTCGGTGGAGCGGACTCTACTGCTCCCCCTAGCGGTCGTGCTCGCCACCGAGACCCGGCCCCACAACAATATCAGTCAGTCAGTCACTGAGTGGTTAGAATGAGCTTTATGTAATATTTATATATATATATATATATATATATATATATATATATATGTATATATATATGTATATATATGTATATATATGTATATATATATATATATATATATATATATATATATATATATATATATATATATATATACATACATAATATGAAATTGTTAACATGTGAAATTGCCAACACGGTGCAATTAAACTTTTACCTTTTCATTCTCTTGATGGATTTAAACATTGAATACAGTAAACCCTTAAATCTCATTGATTTTGACCAATCGCGCCAATATCTTTATGCACCAATCTTGTTATCACGGGCTTAATTTCGACCAATCATGGTTTATAAGCTGAGTGGTGGTGGTTTTCTTGCACCACAAGGCTTTTGCGCACCATTAATAATGGAATGGTGTCAAAATGGAAAGCGATAAACAAAAGTTATTCTTTTAATTATATTTATTCGTTGGTTTCGGAACTGCAGAACGATTTATAAAAGAAACACATCGACTGATTACAAAGGAAAATGATTTAAGAGATCAATAGGGGATTTAAGGGGCATACATATATAGCCATGTATGTATTTTCTCTGTAGTATTAAAAAAGATGGAGACGGAGGAAAATATTGGTGTAAAATTTGAACAACACGTGATGGAATCATGGCGCATTTCACTTTTACACATGAGATGCGATTCTATCATGTGGTTGTTTTTTTTCCCCCATTTTATACCCGGTTTCTCCGATGTTTACAGAATTATTTCCAATACTAAACATACGTGCATGCATATACTGCATACAAATATATAAACCAAAAGCAAAGTGAACTTCCAGCTTAGTTGCAGCCTGTAAGAGAGAACCACCCACTGTGAAATGCAGTGTCAGCTGCTACACAGATACACAGCTACCCACAGTGCCTGAAGGCTGTAGAAGCCTTTTGTGACAATGACAGCAACCCCAACCCCCAACCCTTCCTTTCACCAAGGACAACCCCTTTGGGAAAAAAATAATCAATCCATAGACATGAATTTCTGGCTGCAGAATAACACGCAGACATCCATAGACATGCAGACACGCACTCCGATGCAGAATAATACCAAACTTACTGAACCTGATTATGTGTTAAAAATGAAATGCAATCTTTGAGTAACATCACAGGTGTTAACAGTTAAAACCTCGTTAAAATAATCTAAATGGGTGAGTTATCACTCATAACTGTGCAATTACAAATATAATTGGTTATTCACATTATTTTCATAATGCACAACATGATCACAATTGCATGGTGTGGACATAATAATGGAATCTATCTTGCATGTGAAAATAACCCCCCCCCCTACCCCCAAAAAAACAAAAAAAACAAAGTATCAGGTTGATTTTGGCTCCAGCTGGTGAAATGCTTATCCATGCTCAACAGGACTGCATCTCAGCAAATGCATGTGGTGATTATCTTACCCGACTGGCTTTGGCTCCATCTTGTGCTTTCTGATAATCAGCCACCTACAGGGCACATGAGTAGTTAGTCAGAGAGTGCAAAAAAATAAAAAAAGGTTGAAGTCTAAAGTATAGATGGCCCAGGGGATGGTGAAAGATCAAAGGCAAGGGTTAGATAGGTGCATGAAGGATGTGAAGAAGAGTTTGATGGAAAGAGTGAAAAGAGGTAAGAGTTGAAAGGTGAGAAATTGGAGCATAAAATAATGGTGAGAGGAAGGGAAGAAAAATTGCAAACAAATAATAATAATAATAATAATAATAGTAATCATAAAAACAGCTGGGGAATGATGAGGTGACACTCAAAAGCACAAAGTGAAGAAATCAATGAGAGACACTTGGGGGATTAGCGGATAGAGGATCTGTGTGGAGAAACGTTTGGAGTATACATTTGTGTGAAGTTAAAGGAGTGCGTCCCAGTATGCTGATGAATGTGATGCAGATTTCCAAAATACAAAATGGTGCATTGAGCAGGTAAGGTTCAAGGGAGAATGCCATAGTAGATGCAGAATCACAAACAACTGTGCAGAACCATGAGCTGTCTGGCCAATCAGAGTTTAATGACTGGGTCCGACGGCGGTTTGTGACTGCCATGGGTTCAAGTCTCCGACGTACTGCCGCCGCTCATCTCCGAGCTCTTCGGAATCAAATTGAGCCATCCCCTTGCTGCCGAGCCTCATCCCGCGACTATCCGAGCCCGCCAGGGTGGTCCATTCATCACAGCTCAATCCCTTTTAATGCAGCCCCGGTGGCTCCCGAAAACCTTATTCCAAAGAATTATCTCCATCCCAAGAACGGCAACAGTGGCAATTTCAATATTTCTAATAAAGACAGGATGGAAATGAAACCTAAGCGGGAAGGAAATGCATTGTTATGGGGTTACTAACGCTGAAATTTTCAACTCCAACTGCTACGTTTGCCCAATACACGGAGCTGTGGGAGCAAGGAGACTTTTGAATGCTGCTAAAGCAACTTTCATTTTTTTTCCACTGTCATGTTTTTTTTTTTTTCTGAAGCAAATTGCTCAGTGCATGGCTGCCTGTTATTATCAATGATGTGAAGGTTTCACTATTATTGCACTTGTATCACTGAGTAATGCAAAGTAACCCAGGAGAGCAAGGATGAAAATCTGATAGAATGAGGAAGTGGGTACAGAGCAAGGGGATGTGGAGTGGGACGTGGCAATGATGACTGCAATGTCGGTGATTTAACATCGTTTCCCTATTCAGACACTTCCCAGCATTACTGCCTTGGATAAATACCATTACATCGATGTCTTTATTTGTATGTCCAAGCTGTCCTTCAAACCACTCACAACACCAATTAGGTCACCCCAGTCCACCAGACCAGATTAAGTGAACAAGAAAGTCGACAGATGTTCAATAATGGGGTAGAAGATCAAAGTTATTTTGGGTAATTACATTGTGTAAGTGGTCAGGAAAAAGGGCAAAGCACAGAATCTTTTCACTTGTTATTTTTTTTTCCAGTCCTAATATAATTAGGGAGTTTTTTTTTTTCTTTTTTCCCTCCTTGCTTATCCTTATTGATGGTCAAATATGGCTTTGGGTCCAATTACCTGCATACACTATTGTCCTCATTTTCAAGGAATCCCCAAAAGATTCTGCTACCAAAAAGATTTTCTCAACTTAAGCTCAAGGTTAAAGCCCGGGTCTGTTCCAAGTCATAACTGATTTTAATTTCAGCAACAATACTGCAATGTTTATCCAATATCCATTTAAACATAACCAAGCTGTTTAATTTGTTTATTCCTCACATAACCTTGGTCAATGTCCTAATTACAAGCCTGGTGTTGGCTCAGTGGTTAGGGTGGTGGCTTGGGATCCTAGAGTCCTGAGTTCAAGCCCCGTCGGCCGCTGAATTAATACACCAGCAGGTTGACTCAGCCTGTCATCCTTCCGATGTCAGTGAAATGAGTACCAGTTCCAGTGTGTGTACCGGTACAGGGGCACTGCATCAGCGACACAGTCGCGCTTCAAGAAATGATAGCTACCCCGGCAGCTAAGCTGCCATATGACCACCAATGTCCGAACTTTGTACTCCATTTTTGCATGCAGCAAAAAAGACAGTACTAAAGTGTGTTGTCTCTGAGCAATTGTTCGGTGAGACCACTGCCGCCAAGCCACATTGTTGAGCTTTATAACAGCCAAAATCTTTAATAAAGACATTTTCCTGTTCACTCCACAAATCTCTGGAGCTGTTCATTTGGGTGGGAAATGGTGGGGGGGGAGGGGAACATGACGTGAAAATCTGGTCAGCCATTACCACGTGCACACCTACCAGCTTGGTAAAACGTTTTTCCTTTCGCTTTTCAACGATAACCATTCCCTCACGCATGAGGCCAAGGCCAACATCTTCACGCGACTCTGGTAGCAGCAATGTCACGTGCTCACAAGTATTGCCACGGTACTCCACATTGAGCAGACATTGTGAGTTCTGCACATCTCGTACGAGGCAGTCCACTGCTTCACTTCGTGCCTCCTCCTGGAGAAAATTTTTGAAAAACAACAAACGAGTTTGGATGAAATTAACTCACAAGAAATGCTGCCTATCAGGAAAATGTAGAAAACAGCTGAGATCAACAAGACACTTTTCAAAGTCAAGTCCTAGCCCTATCTGGATCATGTAAAGATAGAGCTCATTATGTGTTTAACCAAACAATCACAAAGAGGCACTTACATCATCTGGCACCTGGATGAATGCAAAGGCATATTCATGTGCTTGAGCAGGGAAAGCTTGCAGGCTGTAGTCCCCAGGCAGGGTTCCCAGTCTGGAAGCTGGCACAGATTCTCTCTACCAGGAAGAGTCGCAGGCAGACCATGCAAGATGATTAATAGCAGGAATAGTTTAACATGAAGTAAACAGTTGCTCAAAATGAGTCATCTACATATATGTATCCAGGAAAGGAGGAGTTAATTGACATGGAAGAGGAAAGAAAAGGAAGACAGAAAAGTGAAAGAAAAACAGGCAAGAGGAGAAGGCAAGAGTGGTTGAACGAAATATTTTTTGGAGATGTGGGAGAAAAATTCTGTCGCCTTGTATAATAAAATATTCACAATGTTACCGAAATATTGAGACAGTAAGGAAATGTGCACAATTTTGATTTACAAGTGTTTATGAGATTAATAATTGTATATAATTGTCTGCACGAACACTATGCAATAAATTATGCTCGATACCAATTGCAAAAAATGCACCATACCTCTCCCAGCGCACGTAAAACTCCTGCAATAGATTGTGATCCATGGACTCTGGCCCTCAGGATGCATCCCAAAACATCACAAAGTTGTTTCATTGGACTTAGGTCCTCTGATTATTTGATACCAGGCAAAGTTGCATCACTGTTTGGCGAAGTGCATTGTTATACTGATATATGTGAGAGCACTCACCCATAGTACTGCAACAAATCTGGTGATGCAGAGTTGTTCAAAATGTGACAATAAGAAACCATCATAAAGCACATGATGTTTCGTCGTATGGGAAAGATACGAGTGTGTGAAGGTTCAGTTTCAGTTTTTCGGGGCAAAAATAACATTCCTTTCCTGAAGTAATTCTCTGCAGACTACTGTAGTATATGACAGTACAACTCTCATATACTATAGTTCAAACTGCAGAATTTTTGCCGAGGCTGCATGGTGGTGTGCTGTCCAATTACTCTTGGTCATATGTTATCGTCGATGGCTCGCAAATCAAAACAGGCTCACGGAGTAGTGATTCCTCATGAAGTAAGTTCGGTGCTGATACTCCGACTGTATTCATCAGAAGGACGTCCCCAAACCATCTTATCCTATTTCGTTGCTGCTTTGTCAGGTCATGACATTATTTATATCAGCTGCTTTGAGAAGTTCATTGTGAATGGCTGTGTGAGATATCTTTTCCACAAAAGGAAATGACAGCATTAGAATTCCCATTGTAAAATAATGTTCGACCTAACTTTCAACTATACAGACGTCTGCTAAAGGCTATATTCTATATAAGTGGAAAATAAATTGAAAGTGCAACTGCAATGCATGCACAAAAGCATCCTAAATTGGTTTGTATGCTACTGAGATACCCTACTGTACCTTGTGGCAAGACAGCCGAGTACGTAGCATGATTACAAGTAAGATTTCTCGTCCTATGTTTGATCCTGGTGACATTATATTTATTTGAACAAATGCTCCGTTCTGGTGCAGGTCAACAAAAGGTGCTGCATCCTATAGAATGCTTTACTTTGGAAGAGGGGATAAAGTCTGCTGTCCTATCTTAAGTTGAGGTTGTGGACGTGAGACCTGATCATATTTTTTTCTTCAAGTAAACAGGACAATATGTGCTGGTGTACTGCCACAATCCACTGCTCAGGGTTTTTTATTTTTTGTATACAGAGTCGAGGCTCATGGAAGAGCGAGTACTATTACATTGAACAGATCAAGATGCAACAGGACAAAAAAAACAGTTGAGAGAGGGGGGAAACAAGGTCAAGATAGAGGCAGGCTTGGACAAACAATGGGTATTGGGAAGAATGGGGGGCAGGAGAGGATGCATGGGGTGGACAAGATGGATACAGAAGGAAACTCTCAGGAAGAAAAACTGGAAATTTGGAAGGAGTACTTGGTGTTACTGCATAATTAGCACTTCCTGCAGTTGGTGAGAGCACGAGTAAGTGGATATTGCACAAGAAAGATGAAGAAATGACACCTTGTTCTTGAGAATATTTTTTGGCTCCTTTCAATACTGGTCTGGTATGAGATCTGGCAGGCCTTAAGTTTCAGGATGTGTTGAATGGTCTGATTGGTCAAGTTGGAAGCTGCCTCATTTGCCCTAAAGCAACGACTTTCGATACCCCAGTGGTAATTATTGCGAAATGAAAAACGGAAGACTAAGCAAGCAATTTAATAACAATGATGAACAAATTATAAAATAATTTAAAATAAGATACAATTAAATTAATTCACACAAAGACAATGGGCAAGATCGCACGATGGAGCCCAGAGTAAGGCAACATGGAAGAGCCCGTTTTCCCTTTACTTACTCAAAGAGAAACACCCGCTCTATTCGGGAAGCTGCTTGGAGGAGGGGTAGTGGAGTAGGTGGGGCAAATATATTTGTGCTGTGGCTAATAACTCCCCTCCCCCCCATCTACGGCAGGGGTCAGTAAACCACTTGCACTGTGGTGCGTGTAAAGGTGAAAACCATAAGAAGTCTCCTCCCTCCCTTTGTGGAGGGGTTTGTGTCTGTTACCTGAATATGGGAACGGCCAACACATATGCAAAATTTGGTGGACATCGGGCTGGCCCTGTTATTCTCTATGATTTTCAGACATGTGTATGTATGGATGTGTGTGTGTGTGTGTGTGTGTGTGTGTGTGTGTGTGTGTGTGTGTGTGTGTGTGTGTGTGTGTGTGTGAGATATGTATATATACACACTGGCAAATACAACCAGATACTTCACCGACAGGTCAATAAAGTAGGGGGGGGAGAAAAAAAAGAGAGAGAGAGAGAGAGAGAGAGAGAGAGAGAGAGAGAGAGAGAGAGAGAGAGAGAGAGAGAGAGAGAGAGAGAGAGAGAGAGAGAGAGAGAGAGAGAGAGAGAGAGAGAGAGAGAGAGAGAGAGAGAGAGAGAGAGAGAGAGAGAGAGAGAGAGAGAGAGAGAGAGAGAGAGAGAGAGAGAGAGAGAGAGAGAGAGAGAGAGAGAGAGAGAGAGAGAGAGAGAGAGAGAGAGAGAGAGAGAGAGAGAGAGAGAGAGAGAGAGAGAGAGAGAGAGAGAGAGAGAGAGAGAGAGAGAGAGAGAGAGAGAGAGAGAGAGAGAGAGAGAGAGAGAGAGAGAGAGAGAGAGAGAGAGAGAGAGAGAGAGAGAGAGAGAGAGAGAGAGAGACACACAGGTGTGGGAGGAGAGTGCTGCATTTTATGAGGGGGGAGGAGCGAGGAGGGGACAGAGTGAGAGAAAAGGGTGGGGGAGGGGAGGAAAAAAAAAAACGAAACAGGTGCGGGGTGGAGGTGGGGTTAGCAAAGAGAATGAAATGTGACGATTAATGACCAAACAGAATTTTTTTTTAAACGTATCAGAATAGCTGTACACACAACGACACAACAGAGTTTGTGAAGTAATCTGCTGGTCCATCCGCAAAAACTTTGATATTCCAGTTCCAAAAAGTTGTGGGAAAATGAACCAAAATCAATCACTGAAAACATTGAAGTACCGCTCATGTATGACCTTATGATCCCATCGGGCGTGAGCATTGAAAACAAAGCATTGCGACAAGACATCATACTAGGGTTAAAAAAAAGAGAGAATAAGGCATTGCTAATTGAGGTGTTAATACTGGTGATTTTGGACTAATCAATGCAGAAATCAAGAAAATGACCAAACACTAAGGCCTCAATAATGAAGTGAAAAGATTCTGGAAGCTGAATAATGCTAAAGTTGTATCAGTGATGACGAAGAACCTCATGGGAATGATGAAGAAGAACCTCACAGAGATACTAAAAATCTTCCCTGGGAATATCATGACAAACGAACGACAATTGGACACCATCCAGGGATCAGTAATGATCCTGAAGTGAGCCCTCGGCACAAAACTTTGAAAACAGAAATCTTCAGAGGTTGGTCCTTGAATTGTGACCACTTACCAAAACGAAGGTGGATACTTTGAGCCTACCCTGGGAGGACTCCATTCCACGTTCTGAAACTCCATATATAGATACCAATGAACGACACATACACATACACAAACTTTGAGACCTGGCAGGTCTGTTTCACCTTCGGTAACCCACCCACATGTGGAGATACCAGGTAACAACAACTTGCAGGCGCACGCACGTGCACGTACACGCACGTACACGCATGCACACGCACACACGTACACACGTACGCACGCACGCACGCACGTAAGCACGCACGCGCACACACACACACACACACACACACACACACACACACACACACACACACACACACACACACACACACACACACCCCTTTTCACATTTTGTTGTGTTACAGCCTGAATTTAAAATGGATTAAATAAAATTAAAAAATTGTCACCGATCTACACAAAATACCACACAAGGAGAAAGTAAAAATATGTTTTTAGAAATTCTTACAAATTAATGAAAAATGAAAAGCTGAAATGTCACGTGTCAATAAGTATTCAACCTCCTCGGTCAATACTTTGTAGAAATGCCTTTGGCAGCGATTACATCTTCGAGTCTTCTTGGGTATGTCGATCAGCTTTTCACATCTGGATTTGGGGATTTTCTCCCATTCTTCCTGCAGATTTGCTCAAGCTCTGTCAAGTTTGATGGAGAGTGTCGGTGAACAGCAATCTTCATGTCTTTCTAAAGACTATCAATTGGATTCCAGTCAGGCTTTGGCTGGGCCACTCAAGGACTTCCGCATTCTTGTTGTGAAGCTATTCATTCCAGTGTTGCTCTGGCTGTATGTTTGGGGTCATTTTCCTGTTGGAACGTAAATCTTCGCTGTGGTCTGAGGTCTTTAGCACTCTGAAACAGGTTCTACTCAAGGATTTGGCTGTATTTGGCTCCATTCATTGTTCCCTCTATCCTTACAAGACAGGAATCCCCATAGCATGATGCTACCACCACCATGCTTCACGGAAAGGATGGTGTTTGATGTGTGCTCAGTTTCCACCAGACGTAATATATATATATATATATATATATATATATATATATATATATATATATATATATATATATATATATATATATATATATATATATATATATATATATATATATATATATATATGATACTTTATGCAGAAATCATGAAACAAACAGTAAAAGGGAACATGCACATCGATCTAGGGTTGAAGTGGTGCAAGACCTGAGATGGAATAATAGTCAAGGAAGGGAAACATTTAACAGGAGGGAATAAAAGTGAGGGGGAAACATTTCCACAAATATAAGAAAACAAACGATAGAATAGAAGTAAAGAAACATTTTGAAGTTTTGGAGGACAATCAGAGGATCATCCTCAATAAACCACATGTGATTAGGGCAAGGCAGATGGAGAAGAGAGCAGGTTGTCAAAGTCTGCAAGAAAGCTGGTATAACTGGGAAAAACATTCCAAGGATGTTTAAAACCTTGGACTCAACAACATTTCAGTGAGATGACAAACAGGAACTTTTCCTTGAAATAGGATTGAATTCCTGGTGTGCAGTGAAGGATTAAATAGGCTGAGAATGAACTCGATATAGCAGAAAATGTCTTGGTGCTGTTGATATGTTGAAGCTACTCAGGGGTCAACTTTAACCTGCCACTTTTGGAAAATGGTGATGCCAAGGTCTTACACCCATGAGACCCTTAACAAAGTAGGGCAGCAGAAATAGATCCGATTATCTGTCCAAAGATATGTAACCAAGTCAGAATTATAGAGGTGAACAGTTATTTTTCAGGAACTGGACTAATCTCAAGGTTAGTCAACCGGAATGTGGTTGCAGCATCAGAATGAATTGAAACACTGGTTGACAAGAAGTTAACCTTGAGCAAAAGGCTGCAAGGGATTGTACAAAATGACAACTAGGTCAAACGTTTTGGCTGCACATGACAATCAATTTCCTCTCACGGCCATTAACGGTGTCAAACCCCTCCGTGTCAGTACCCCCCCTCCACCCCCCACCCAACCCTCATCTCCTTCATGCCCACGTCCTTTCTCTGTGTCCCCCTCTTCAGCATCTCTCCACTTCATGTCCCCTGTTTCTGCACTCCATGGGACTGACTACATTTTGACCTGAATTTCTGCCAATGTCAAATCCTCCCTTCTGGACTTGGTGATTATCAACTTCCTCACTGAGGTCTCCTGCTCTTCCTCTGTTTCAACTGAGGCCATCTTATATCGGTGGCGCAATACAGGATTTTTTTTTTTTTTCAAAATATAAACGAGCTCTGGTCATTGTGCACTCTTCAAGTTGGTATGTGCACAAGACGACTGAGTAGTATGTAAATGCGCACTTTCATTCGCTGGTCCTTATAGCGTACACATTGTACTAACACAAACGATGAAACTGTTATCATAGTTGAGGTTACCAGTCACATGTACTGCCGAAATGCTTTATTCCGTCTGTTCCCCAAAGTATGCTCAAGTGCCAGAATAAACACTGTGTATGGGCAACTGGTCATCTCAAGCGCTATAATCCCAAATATTTCAGTGTTCTGAGTTTACTATTTTAGCACTAAACTATATGTAGTGTCGACAATTTTCAAGAGTATAAATAATTCCTTGGGTTCATATTTGAATGATCGATGAAATATTTGTTTGTTTGTTTGTTTTACATATCATACCCAGGCTAAACACGTACAGATCTATCATTGTTGCTGGAGGGTACTCCTGCCCTCTGGGCCGGAGTAACCTTCTCAGCCCACTCCCTCGGTGGGCAATGTGTTGCGGCACATTCTTGGAAATGCACTTTATTCTTATTTTTGGACACCTATTTGAGGCTCGTGGAAGAGCTAGTACACTGAAAGGACCAGGCATAACAGACAAAGGCAGGACACAAAACACGCATACATGGGGTGGACGAGATGGACACAGAAAGAAACTCCAAGCAGGTAAAACTGTAAATTAGAAGGATGAGGGATTTAGGTGGGGTTGGTTGGGGGGGGGGGTTAAGAAGGGAAGAAAATATCATGGTTTTCGATTGTAAATGATCTGAGATCGTGGCGAATAGCTGTCTTTAGGACCTGGAGGGAAGAATGAGATTGAAGAGAATGTGGAAGTTTATTCCACAGGCAGGGAAAAAGAGGAACAAATGGTGGAGGTGAGCAGTGATCCTGGATTTAGCTTGTTTCACCTGAAAGGGGTTGATGGTGGACCGTGTGAGTCCTGTAGAAACCTGGGGGGAGGGGTGGGACAAAGCATGGAAGGGGAAATGAGGGCAAGACCAGAAAGGAGGCAGTAGAAACCAAAGTGACCACTGACCTGTCTGTGATGGCAAAGTAAGAGATCCATCCACTCAGCTTCAGCATGGGAGATTCCAAAGATTTTGAAGGCATTGGTTTTCACATCATCAAGCTGAGCAAGATGTGATGTAGGGGAGCCAGCCCAAAGGGGAGAGCAGTACTCCATCAAGCTGTGGCTGAAGGCCTTACAGGTGGATAGGAGTTCAGGTGGGCGAAGGAAGGACTTTGTACAACGGAGGATGTCCAGACTGGCTTTGGAGGCTAACATTGAAATGTGGTTTGTCCAAGAATGATCATGGTCGATAGTCAGACCAAGGAGCTTGAATCATTGAATTTCCTCGAGGACTGTTAATAAAATAGATAGGAGGATTTGCCAGATGGTCCTTTTGGAGAGAGATAGTGAATCTGTGAGATTTCTCAGGATTGAAAGACATATTTCAAATGTTTGACGAGTCTGTGTTTTATTATTATTATTTTTTTTTAGGTTTGAAGAGAGGGAAGACGCTGCATCCTGCCTGTCCAAAGGATGAGGGATGTCACGGCAGAGGGTAGAGTCATCAGCAAATAGATTTAGGGGATTTTCCAGAGATTCAGAGAGATCATTGATGAAGATTTGGAATAGGATGGGGCCTATCACACTGTCTTGGGGTACTCCAGCCTTAACAGGGATAGGAGATGAAAGGGACCCACTGAGAGCCACACATTGGCTATGAGAGTGGAGGAAGTCAGTGATCTAAGAGTGGAGTTGGCCTTGAATTCCATAGGCAGACAGTTTGGAGAGTAAGGCATGATGCTAGACTGTATCAAAAGGATGAGATATGTCCAGAGAGGGCCTCCATTGTGATTTCATGTCTGACATTGAGGGCTTCCTTTATTGTTGGGTGAGTAGGAGCAGCATGTCCAAGGTCGAGTAACCTGGTCTGAAACCAAATTTGTGATCTCAGATGAGGTTGTTGGAGAAAAGGAAGGATTTCATATCAACTGTGATGTTTGATTCCATGACCTTGCTGATGACTGAAAGAAAGATGATGGGTTTGTAGTTGAGGGGATCTGTTTTTGCACATTTTTATGTATTTCAGTGGTGTTGGTGGATTTCCAAGCAGATGGAAGATGACATAGCGCAAATGACAGGGTGAAAGGGCAGAGAGTATGTACAGAAGCAGCAGATCAGATGTTTAGGACACGTGAGCTGATGCCGTCTGGTCCATTCGCAGATTTAAAATGGCGTGTCCATCAGGCGTGATCTGATCATGGTCTAAATGTCATGAACACAAACGCGACCATTTGCTCATGATCAGTTTGTGTGCCATTCCATCCGGGCTTTTCCCCGCAATGTCTTAGCAGTTTCTTCCAGCGATGCAGTGAAGTTTGATCTCGCAGCAATTTCACCCATGCCATGCTCACCATGAACGTATACTTTCCCACTTTATTTTCAGAACGTGAAGTGCATAAAGCAAATGCACATGGATGATATGATGCACATGAAAACAATCCTGTGGTGAGGCAGTTGCCTTGACACAATGTGCCTTCTCTTCCTGGAAGGCAAATCCAAAGGATAACAACCACCTTAGATCATTCCACAAAGCCCGCAAGTACCACTCTCTTCTTTGGACTGGTTCCCCTGCCTTACATTTTCCTCAGCTTGATGCTGTGGAAACCAGGTCCTTCAGGATCATTAGAATGTCCCATGATGAAGCTGAGTCTATGGTCCTGTCACTTTCACATCGCAGACAGGTCGGTGGTCTCTCTGTCTGCTCCCGCCTCCTTTCTGGCCTTCCACCCTCTGCTCCTTCCATGCTTTGTCCCTCCCTTCCGCCCAGCAGGTTTCTGCAGGGCATATGCAGTCTGACAGCAGCACCATTCTGCTGAAAATCCCACAATCCAGAATCACTGCTCACTTCTATTCATTCTTTCCTCTTTTTCCACCTCTGACACAAATTTCCATATTCTCTTCAATCTCGTTCTTCCCTGAAAGCCTTCCCCTATCCAAAACCATATTTTCTTCCCCCATGAACCCTCGCCAAGCCTCACTCTTTCCAATTTTCCTGAGAGCTTGTAGCTGTATCCATCTTGTCCACCCATGTGTCCTCCCCAAGCCCTCAATCTTACCCACATCCCATATTTCTCCAAGTCCCCCTCTATTTTGTCCATCCCTACTGTTGGTGTGTTTTCGCCCTCTCTTTATACTGTTCCTTTTGTTCTGTTACATCCTGATCCAGTGAATGTTCTTGCTCCTCGACTTTAATAAAAAATAAAAACAAGAGTAAGAAGGCATTTGGTTTCAGGATATCATGCTGTTGGACAGCAGCTTCCATGTTGAAAGCAAGGATTAGGATAAACCATTGGAATCAACATGTAATTAGCATGCATATAGGATACCACCCAAGCAAAGAGTATAAAGGAGCTTGAATACGAATATCAAAGAGCTAGATAATAAAGCTGTGCCAAACTGTGAACGAAACAGACGATTGATGTACACTTCTTATCAACCTCCTGATCGATTGTACTTAATGCTGATAACAATCCCATGCATACAACTTTGTTACATTCTAATTGTTACAACTTATGAAAAACTACGACCATGTGAAGGTAGTAATTTTAGCCAACCAGTAACTCCATCAATGAGCTTGTGCCATGGCATGCTCTCTGTGCATCTGAACATCTAGCCTCAACATTTTTTTTTTAAATGTGGCTAGTTCATCAGGGTAGAACATAAATCTGGTATTTATCAAGCGAATGCACATTTGACCACAGTTCATTCATGAATACGGTCCACGATTTGCATCATCACTGAGATGTGGCTGTGCTGCTGATGAAAATCTCCTGTAGGTTAAGGCAGGTATTTGAAATTTAGTAAGGGTACTGGCAGCAAAGGCCTGCTTCTTTTGAAAAGCACCATTGGATCACCAACATCAAGTGAATGCTCGCAACAGGATAGACAGCTTCAACATCCCTCTGAAGGACTATTTAATGACCATTGATGTATTGACCTGTCTGTGAAAAGCCAGGATTACCATTTATAGTTAGGTTGGGAGTCAAGTCCAAACAAGATGTGTCAAAGGCATTCACAGTGACCTCTGAGCTATACTGTCAACCTAGTTACATCTGGTTAAGCTTGACAAAGGTTTCCTTTGATACTATTTTATAAACGAAGACACCACCTATCCCATTGGGCCTCCTTTGATGGAAAGTCTGTTTTTGTTGTCGATTTCAGGATGGACAAATGATACATTGATGACATGGTGCTGATAATATCCAGGATATACAGTTCTGTTGGGAAGGTGTTCAACCAGCACCTGAGTGATTTTCATGAAACGAGACAAAACTTTCCTTTGGGTGGTCGGTTTTCAAAAAAAAATTGAGCCCTTTCCCAAGCTCAGAGTTTAAGTGAGGTTACAGTGGCCTGCAAAAGTATTCACCCCCTCGCAATAATGCCATATTAAGATGACTTACGAATTAAGTGGAAACAATTTTTCCAAATGAACTTTTTTATTCATAACTAAAGAGATCAAACTAAACACTGTTATAGTTGAAGGAGGTTACATGTCAGGAATACCTGAAAAAAAACATGTTCAAATCAAAACTCACTGGTTGAAAAAGTATTCAGCTCCTGAGGTCAGTAATTGATGGAAGCACTTTTTGCAGCAATGACTGCTATGAGTATTTTAGATCGGTCTCTACCAGCTTTGCACAGTGAGATGGTGAAATCTTCACCCATTCTTTATGTGAAAATTGCTATTGTACTGCCAAGTTTGATGGGGATCATCGATGGACTGCAATCTTCAAGTCTCACCATAAATGTTCAATTGGGTTCAAGTCAGCACTTTGGTTTTCATCAACAGGACTTTGGACTCAAGAAAGTTTTTATCAAGGATTCTCCTGTACTTTGCACCATCCATTTTCCCTTCTATCCTGACAAGGTTGCCAGTCCCTGCTGATGATAAGCAACCCCTTAACATGATGTTGCCATCACCTCGCTTGACAGTATGGATGGTGTTAACTGGGTGATACACAATTTTAGGCATGCACCAGACATAATGCTTTGAATTTACACCAAAAACTTCAATTTTTGTCCCGTCTGACCACAAAACGGTTCTCCATGTGTCTGCAGTATCATTAAGATGCTTTTTTGCAAACTGGATACGAGCTTACAGATGTGTCTTTTTCAGTAATGGCTTCTTTCTTGCCACCTGTCCATAGAGGCCAGCTTTGTGAAGAGAACAGGATATTGTTGATTGATGAACACCGACCCCCACCGTGGGCAATTCACCATGCAGATCTTTCAAAGCCATGGTTGGACTTACAGGGACATCCCAAACCAGTTTCTTGCTTGTCTACCTGCAGAGTTTGGATGGGCGACCTGATCTAGTTCGAGTCTGGGTGATGTGATACATCTTCCATTTCTTAATGATGGATTTCACCGTACTCAAAGGGATAATAAGTGATTTTGAAATCTTCTTATAACCCTCTCCTGAACGGTGCTTCTCCACCACTTTATGTCTGACGTCTTTGGAAAGCTCCTTCATCTTTATATTTGCCTTGTTGGTTGACCAAGTGAGTTATACCTTAAAACTACGAAGATAAGTGGGGGAGGTATGTTTTTTAAGTTAAACTACTGATTACTTACAGGTGAAACCTATTATACTTATTTTGTAACCTTCCAAACAAATAATTTTCTTATGAAGTGTTTTAGGGTTATTTAGGTAAAGGGGTTGAATACTTATGCAACCAAGAATCAGCTGATTTTCTCTTTAATATAACTAATTCATATCTTATCTGAATTGTTTCGCTTTATCAATTTGGAGCAGTTTGTGAAGACTCGATACATTAAGTTTGATTTGAAAGCATCATGAAATAACCTCACACGACATCAAAATGTGAAAACTTTGGAGAGGGATGAATACTTTTGCCTGCTACTCGATGTACACGGATAACAGCATGCATGGAATCGGACACTCGATTCTTATCCATATCCGCGTATATGTGAACACAAAGTGCAACACAAGTGCGGAAGTACATATTTCCTCCACAAATGAGCAAGATGCCACCAGCTATAACGAGGATGCAACGTTCGATACACCACTGATGTCCTCACAGCTCATGACATTCACAATGCAGACACAGTCATTGTGTATTTTGTGAGAATTTTTGTACTCAAGGAGTCTTGGGTCAAAGAGGCAAGTGTTTCCCCTCACCAGCTCCATCAACTTTTCAATTCCTTCAGCACCGATTGGAGAAGAATGGCATGGCATGGTTCTTGATAATCCATGTGTTGAAGATTATGACATCAATGGCGGAAATTCGCCGTCTGGTGGAATTGCGAATACGATTTCAATCGCTACATGATGTGATCAGAATAATCATATCCATATCCGCATCCGTGTTCGGACATATGTGAACACGAAAAATGAAAACCACTGATTGTGATTTTTACCATATCCGAATTGGTGCGTGTTCACAATGTTCCCAAAATATTGAGACAGCAAGGAAATACGCACAGTTTTGATTTACAAGTGTTTATTCGATTAACTAGTAAGTATAACTATCTGCACGATTAACAGCTCAAGTCATCTTGGTCAAACATGCGATTTCAGTCAAAATTGCTAACTGAACACTTTCATCGAACTACAGTGCAGCTGTATTTAGCCATTCGCCAAAATCTTATTGTCGAGAGGTCACTATGGTTTCAAAAGAGGTTTTTTTTTCTTCCCATTACTCAAATGTATTCACTGGTTTGACCCAGGTGAATAACAGAGGCATTGAGCCTATTTTAAAATTGCCACCCTTTCTCCAAGTGAAAATGCCATGCTGTTGCTTTTAACAATTTAAACTTTTCAATAATGAGAACAACCTTGCTTCAAAAATATTCCGAGCTTACGTGTAACGTGATCATGAGCAAGGATTTTAAAAATGTAAAAACAAATGAGAATTTTGCCATCGTCTTTCACCAATTTTCACTTGAATTTATTTAAACTGATTCGAGGTCCAGGTATATTAGCTGCCAGGATAAATGAAAGACAAGCTCTGAGGTTGGATCAGTTGTTTGCTGGCCTGCATACGAGCAAAGCTGTTGCAGAGCTGGCAAACTAACCAGTTACGACTTTTACGAGCTGCTGGCAAGCATGAGTTAGGCAGGGCTGGCAGGATAGCCTGTAGGAGGGTTTGGATCTCAACGTCTTCCTGGTGTGTATCACATGCAGGATGAGGCATCAATGTGTTTGCTATTCCCACAAATGGACATTAAGCTGGGCGTCCCATCAGCCAGCATTCGTTGGTGGATGGTAAAGATTCCATGGTGTCTGTCATGAAGAATAGACGAGCTATTGCTGGCACTATGGCCAAATTCCTCAACCTTCAAGGGGCACTGCATCAGCAGCATAGCCACATCCCCAGCAAATGACGCTACTCACAGTTATGTGCTGTATACAAAAGGCGGACAGCAGCTATGCAGGCTCAAAAAGACCCATTTTTATTATTTTGCCAATTTAAGGATGCAAAGACAGCAATAATATATTTTTGGCACTTTCCCTGTTGTTGTACTTCTGAAAGAACCGAACGAGTTGAAGCCTGTTTCAGAAAATAAAATAGGAAGATAAGACATAAGAAGACTTAAATTTTCCGTTGCACATATTTTAACATGTTTATTACCTCTCCACTGCAAACAAGGAGGCTGCTTTCTATTACTACTTGTAAGTAACAGCTCTGGACTCAGGAGAGGCAAGGATAACCAAGGGTTATTTATAATTAACCACCAAAAACAGCAGCAAATCTTATAAATGAGTTTTCTTATGGTTTATATATGTTATATATATATATATATAATCTTATAAATGAGTTTATAAATCTTATGAAAACGTGAGTTTTCACGTGTTTGTGTGTGTTGTTTGTGTGTTTGAATGTTTGTTTGTGTGTGTTGTTTGTTTGTTCATGCGTTTGTACGTTATTCTTTTATGGCCGAACCGTAGCACCTACAGCCCTCAAATTTTGGATTCAGGTACTTCAGAATCTGGGCAAGGTTTTTAGCTACCGGAAGCTGGCATTCACGTCCATTTTGAGGCCAACAAAGGCCGCTGTAAAGTGTATCTTGGGATGTGGGATCAAGCAGTGCTGCCGCCGGCCCGCAGGCAAAAGGTAACCACCATTAAGCCAATAATTCCATCGCTTTTCAAAGTCCAACACAACCTGAAAGCACTGCTGGGAAAAGCTCACCCAGCCACGCAGAGCCATGTCATCTTCCCTGCTTGCAAAATCTCTTTTTCAGTGAAGAAAATCATGTCACAAGAAGGGAACTCAGTGGAGCGCATACCTCCGCCATGCAATGTCTGATCCACGAGAACATGTCGGGCCCAATACATTTTTGAAATATCAGGCTATAAATCGTTTTTGGCCCCATCTATCAATGGTGAAGAATCACTTTGAAAATTAAATAATTCTCGCATCCATATTCGGATTCAGATCTTCACCAAAATCGAATCAATTCGTTGTGATCACACACCGAACCGAAAGTTTCATCCGAATCCGTCCACAACTTTTTGAGATATCGTGCTACATATTAGCTTCACCCTACCTCTCAACGGTGAAGAATCACTTTAAAAATTACCGGATTCGGATCTTCACCATAATTGATTTAGTTCTTCCTTGTCACACATCCAACCTGTCCATCAAGTTTCGTCCTAATCCGTCCATAGCCTTTTGAGATATCCTGCTATATATGTCGTTTTTGGCCCAAATTCTCTCAATGGTGAAGAATCACTTTTAAAATTCTAGTCGTCGGATCGGGATCCGGATCTTCACTAAAATCGAATCAGTTCATCCTTGTCACACATCCAACCTGCCCACCAAATTTCACCCGGATCCATCAAAACTTTTTGAGATATCCTGCACACAGACAGACAGACAGACAGACAGACAGACAGACAGACAGACAGACAGACAGACAGACAAACAAACACATAGCGAGGGGTGAAAACATAACCTACTTCACCTTCAGTGGCAGAGGTAACAAAATGATGGCGAGAAAGTTTATCCGGAATAGAGGTTCAGCGGTTGTTTTGTTTGTGGTATAAAATTACAGGACATTATTGACACACATTAATGGCTTTATTCAACAGCAACAGCAGTATAACTGCTTTTTCGAAAAGGGTCCACAGGCTGTGCACAAAAGTGAGAATGGCCGCAGCAGGGTTTTCGTTCGGTTTTAAAATGACTCTTCAAGATTAAAAAAAAAAAAAAGCTATAACAAGCATTTATATAATTATATTTTGGAGCAGATCTTTTAAGGTATTTGTGCAATCATGTGAGCACATCAATGGAAAGAGAATGGCAGAAAGAGTGAAGGTGAGAGCACGATATCTCAGCTTGTGGAAGTAAACAGGAACGTGGTTAAGTTTATATACAGTCGACAACAAAATCATCATGTGCAATCAGGGAAAAGAAATCGTGTTGAATACAAAAAAAGGAAGGTGACAGAGTAGAAAATATAGGAAGCCAGGGCATTGGAAAGACAAGTAGGGTCCAGGGGAATCAAAGAAAGATTCTAGTTTTAGAGCAAAAAAAAAAAAACCAAAATACTAACTCACATTTCCATAGTCCACATAAAACACCTGTACTCTGCCAGGTCCTTCAATTTTCTCTATCTTTGCTCTGTACCTGAAGGAGAGAAGTGTTGGGAGGGAGGAAGCGGGAGAAATAGGGGTGGGGATGGGAGAAAGGACTGTGAGGAATAGTGAGGCAGCATGAGATGTGTGAGGCACAAGGGAACGGATTTATCACCGAGCAGAGAGTCCTGCACAAGCTCGTGCCGGTAAAGAAACAAACGGCTCCCGAAGGACACCAGAAAATGTTTTTGAATGATTGCTTTGGCTGCTGCAGTTGGATGTCTTGGCAGTAGCCAAGGTTACACTCGGCTGACGCCGCGTTTCTAGCCTGTCCCTATGGTGCGCGGGGAGGGATTACATCAAGACAATCCGCAAACGGGTAAGAAAAGAGGGCGTATAATTTATACGTGTAATTAAAAATCAAACAAACTCTTTTAACATTTGCATCATTATGAAAAGAAAGGCTGATGAATAAAGGCCAATTTGTTTGCTTGCCTAATTTCTGGAGACTCAAGCTGGGCAAACAATTAGTTTCCAGTCAAATCCTTGGCAGATGAACAATTCGAGAAAATTGGAATCGCGGTGAGAGGCCTAGTTCCTCTAACTTCTGCTCGCTCTTACGAGGTCATCATTACCCTTGGTCTCAGTAATTTCCTGTCTTAAAAAGCTTACATTTATCTTCAATCTCAGCAACTGCATTACTTACATTGAAAGACTTGTGTAGGTCAAACAACGAAATGTCAACACGTGCTTTCCATACTTGACCTCAAAACCTTCATCCCACTGACCAGTCCCAAATGTCGAAGCATGTTATTGTTATCTTTCAAACAAACTGGAACTCGGTTTTCAAAATTGCAAGAGCTTGAATGAGCAGCCAGAGAACACAACATACCATTCGTTGTCCGTGAACTGAGAGATGCAATAATGGCCACGGCGTGGTGTGAACGAGCCAGGAAGTGGAGGATTGGCAGCAATGTCAGCACGCATGTTCTCCATCAGCTTTTCCAGCTGCGCACCTGCTCATGACACCGGGTGCATAAAGTCAGTTACAAGCAAAATGGGCCACAGGAATTCCCTTTAGTGTGCATCAAAATAATTTTGGATTCTGCTGAAGTTTGCAAAGCCACAAATTAAACTCACCCAGGATACAAGGGTGTTAGGATACAAGGATACAAAGATACAAGGTAACACCCAGGATACAAGGTGTTAGCCAATAAATATATATATATATATATGTATATATATATATATATATATATATATATATATATATATATATATATATATATATATATATATATATATATATATATATATATATATATCCGAGGGTCCTGAGTTCAAATCCCGTTCAGCTGTTGAATTAATACCAGGTGGGGTTAACTCGGCCTATCATCCTTCCAAGGTCGGCAAAATGATTGCCAGCGTGCTGGTATCCTGTGTCGGAGTGGCCACCCGTCCAGGATTGTGCCCAAGAGCCAAGGACACTGCTGAAACAGCACCAACGCTCTGCACAGAGTGTGGTCCCGGTCTCCTCCTCCCCTGATCTGTGCCTTTCCACAACTTTATTCCGAGTTCCTTTGAAAGCTCCTTGGTTCTAATGGTTGAGTCTTTGCTGTGAAATGCACTACCCAGCAGAGGAAACCTACAGGAACAGCTGATTTTATTCTGAAATAATCAGAATCACTACAATTTAACACAGATGGAGGCCAATTAACTTGGTGTGTGATTTTGCAGGCAATTGGTTACACCTGAGCTAATTTACAATTCCTATTTTCAGGGAGGTGGACACTTATCCAACGAAGATATTCTAGTTTTGTATTTTTAATTAATTTTCTGATACTTGTAGAATTTGTTTTTCACTTGCAAGTTGTGTGTTACGGTGTGTAAATAAAGGTGGAAAAAGTCTGACTTAATGCAATGTAATTCCAGGCTACAAGGCAACAAAAGATGAAAACTTTGAGGGGTGTGGACTTTCTCGAGGCAGTGTGTGTATATATATATATATATATATATATATATATATATATATATATATATATATATATATATATATATATATATATATATATATGTAGTACAAAATGATAATTGTAATAATAATAATAATTATAATAATAAGTGGAGGTACATTCAAAGTGAAACACCCCCATACCAAATAAATAAAGAAATAACAAATCCTCCAGTGCGCGACATTGACGGGGTGCCTTTGGTGCCCGGCAATACCGCCGTGCAACACATGGAGACGGAATTGGGAGGAAGCGGTGTGCAATCATTGATTGCTCAACTGATTAATTAAAATAAATAAATAATATTTGTAAAATAATTAATTTCTCAATCAATTGGCTAAAAGCATACCAAAACCACCACTGTTTCATCCAAATCTGTAATTTTTTTTAAATTAGGTAGTTAATCAAAAAAAAAATTGTTCAATAAATCGATTGATAAATAAATCAAAAATACCCTTCATAGCCAAATCACTGAGTCAATGTCGTGTCCAAAAATCTGCTTCCGAGCTTAAAAGGTGCCTGCAATATTGCCCAGATGAGAAGGAAAACAAATAAGGAATGAATATATCATTACTAGTTAATTAATTGATTCATCAAAAAATAAAAAAGCAGATTTGGCTAAAGCACATCTTCACTTTTCTCCCCAAATTTCAGCTCCGAGCTCAAAGGATGGTTGAGATATTGCTCGGACAAACAAGAAAACAAACAAATGGAGTAAAAACTGAGTACTCCCTTCTTTCAGCACCCGGTGATAATGTCATGTATCACTTGGATATGGAATTGGGAAGGAGCGGTGTACAATAAATAAAACACAATGCATAAAGCGACAATAAAATGTGATGAAATGTCAAATTTTCCTCACTATTTGCAATGATGAAACTTATGAAACCTTCTTGCACATGTTAGCCAATCCTTACTTAATCCTATCACACTAATCACTAGCTGACCCAGGAGAATGTTCATTACTCGTAAGAATGTGTAGCTCCACCTGATGCCCAACTGGACTTGAAGGTATTCGTGTGCAGGTTACAATAATAAATAATAACAATAATAATAATAATAATAATAATATGGTCACTTAAACGGAATTTTTGATGCAGGAGGTCATTAGGCACCATCGAAGCCTGTCCTCTTATTACAACAGTTGTTTGTCCATGCTCTATCCTCTGAAATGCTGATCATCAAGCAAGGAAGCAGCACAAACCATTTCTGAAGTCTTTGGTATGACTCGGCTGGGGCTGGGGTACGAACTGCCGATCACCCAAACTGAAAGGGGTGGTCTGACTATTACAACACCGAGGCTGGTGAGAGGTTCTCAAATCATGATCTGGAGAGATGGCACCTTGTGCCTGCCCCATTTATAAATCCTCTATCTGTGAGTTGCCCTTTCCAACTTACCTTTGATACACAAAAGAAAGACCTAAACTTGGGTGACTCAACTACACAACTTTCAGCAGCCCCTTGTCCTTACATTGGCACACCAAATTCCAGACATAATTATGTGACTTCACTTTGAAAACGAGAAAGTGTTCTGTGATGTCATCACACCACTTGACATGTTTATTGTTCTTGTTTATGTGAGAATAGGTGTCCAGAGAGCACATTTAAATGATTTGTTCATTTTTCTTGTGTTGTGGTTGTGGATGAAAAAATATTAATTCCCAATTTATTTTTTGTCTTTAGCTATTTTTGATTTGGTATCCTCGATGGTTGCCCTGCTCACCCACAACAAAGGATGGTCCTGGTGTGACACTTGACATCATGGAGTGAGACTTTCAATGATCATGCAATCAGATCAACCCTTGTTGACCCATGGAATAAAATCACAGCGCCTATCACAGCGTTTGATCAGCAGGACACAATGACCACCAGTCTCCAAGTATCAAAAAACTGTTCTATACCAGATAAATGTGAAGTAACGTTCCTGTTCTGTTCCTGTATTCGACATGCTACGTGAATATAGTGAGGATTATTTTGTTTCCTGCAATCTCTTGTCAATTACATGTGTGAAACTTGTTTTGAAATATCTTCATGAAAACTGTTGCTCGCCAAGATCACTCTGTAATATTATGAAAAGTCTACAATTCTTCTCAACAGGTAAGTGATTTTTCCACCAGCAAGAAGTGTAGTGGCATCAGGGTTTTTGCAATATTGTGGTTGACCTCCAACCCAACCATGTTATTAGATGTTGATATCTCAAAAAGTTGTGGACGGATTCGAACAAAACTTTGTGGATGAGTTGGTTCGATGACAAGAAAGATCTTTCCAAGCAACTTGTCATTAACAGCAGGTGTTATTCACAATATGAAACAACAGGCGACTGACTGCATGCAATTTTATATGGATTTTTGAAAATTTATTGCATGCATACTGGAGAACAGGTAAAAAGGACAAGCTTTTGGAAAGGAGAATAGTGTAGAAAAGGGCAACAAGAAGTTCATGAACAAATTTGTTCTAAAAGAATGACATTAGGGTGATGATAAAGCACAGAGCACAAAAGGGAACAATGCCTTGGGCAGTTAGGTCAAATGTGACCCAATGTCACCCATCGATGAATGCCCGAGGTGAAAAGCGCCTGCTTTTGTTGTTTACCACGAGGATTGAAAACAGTTATAAACTAGAAGGGCACTTAGTAGAGTGCATACCTCTGCCATGCAATGCCTGATCCATGACAACATATCAGGACCATTACATTTTTGAAATATGCTATGCAGTACGACATCATTTTTGGCCCTATCTCTCAATGGTGAAGAATCACTTTAAAATAATCAGATCCAGATCCAGATTCGGATCTTCACCAAAATTGAATAAATTCTTCCTTGTCACAACCTAACACATGTCCACCAAGTTTTGTCCAAATCCATCCCCAAACTTTTTGAGATACGGTGTTATATATCATTTTGGCAATATCAAGGTGAAGAATCACTTTTAAAATTATTGTAGTCGGATCCGGATCTTCACAAAAATCTAATCAGTTCATCCTTGTCACACACCCAACCTGTTCACAAAATTTCATCCGGATCCGTCCACAACCTTTTGAGATATCCTGTACACAAAGAAACAGACAGACAGACAGACAGACAAACAAACAAGAAGAAGATGTCATGCAGAGCATGATACTTGCAAAATCCATAAAACAACTATGACCTCAAAAAATAATTGGTGGTTGAATTCAGTGACCTGAAATATAAATCTTCTTTAAAATTCAAGTGAATCAGATTAAAATTGACAATATAAGAAGTGTTGACCTTTTGGCTAACGTGGACCTCCAAAATAATTGGCTGGTTGAATTCATTGACCTGAAATATATAGCCTCTTCAAATTTCAAATCAATCGCATGAAAATTGAGGATTTTAGAAATACCAACTTAGTTGTTTACCTTGAGCCTATGTTGACCTTTTGGTCCAGGTTCATCTCAAAAATAATTGGCTCGTAGAATTCAGTGACCTGAAATATAAATCCTGTTCAAATTTCATTTAATTCGGATGAAAATTGAGGATTTTAGAAATGCCACCTTAGTTGTTGACCTTGGGACTATGTTGACGTTTTGGCCTATGTTGACCTCAAAATAATTGGTGGTTGAATTCAGTGACCTGAAATGTAAATCCTCTTCAAATTTCAAGTCAATCGGATGAGAATTGAGGTATTTAGAAATATCACCTTAGTTGTTGACCTTTGTCTTATGTTGTTGACCATCTGAACTCAAAAAAATTGGCTTCTTCCTTCTGACAAACTCTATCATTTGGTGAAGTTTCATGAAGATCGGTTTAAAATTGTGTCCTGTAGGCGATAAACATTTTTTAAAAAAAACAGACGAACGCACGCAACCAAACAATATACTTGAAATATCTTCGATTTTCGCAAGTAACAAACAAACAGACGGGTGAAAACAAAACCTCTGTCCATCTTCGGTAGGCGTAGGTACAGTGCCTTCAGAAAGTATTCACACCCCTCCACTGTCGTCACATTTTGTTGTGTTCCAGCCTGAATATAAAATAATTTAATTACAATGTTTGTTACCAAACACAAAATACCACGTAATGCCAAAGTGAAAACATGTTTTCAGAATTTTTTTTACCAATTAATTAAAAATAAAAAGGTGAAATGTCTTGCATCAATAAGTATTCAACCCCTTCGCCATGACACTCCAAATTGAGCTCAGGTGCTTCCAAATTTCCTTTGATCATCCTTAAGATGTCTCGACAACTTGGTTGGACTCCACCTGTGGACAATACAATTGATTGGACATGATTTAGAAAGAAACACAACTTTCCATGTAAGGTCCCACAGTTGACAGTGCATGTAAGAGCAGAAACTCCTCGAGCTTGCCATCCGACCAAACTGAGCAACCGGGCAAGAACGACCTTGGTCAGGGAAGTGACCAATAATTCAATGACCACTACAGAGATCCTAGGCTGAGATGGGAGAACCTGCCAGAGGACAACAATCTCTGCAGCACTTCACAAATCTAGGCTTCATGGGAGTGTGGTCAGACAGAAGCCACTCCTGAGAAAAAGGCACATGACAGCATGCCTGGAGTTTGCAAAAAGGCAGGTGAAAGACTCTGAGAGCATAAAGCAAAAGATTCTGTGGTCTGATGAGATGAAAACTGAACTCTTTGGTCTGATTGCAGCGCTACGTCTGGCAGAAACTGGGACCAGGTCATCACCCATCCAACACCATCCCCACTGTGAAGCATGGTGTTGGTAGCATCATGCTATCGGGATGCTTTTCAGTGGCAGGGACGGGGAGACTTCCAATGACAGAGGGAACAATGAATGGTGCCAAATACGAGCAAATCCTTAAGGAGAACCCTCTTCAGAGTGCAAAAGACCTCAGACTGTGGTGAAGTTTGATGTTCCCACAGGTTAATGACCCCAAGCATACATCCAAAGCAACATTGGAATGGCTTCAGAACAAGAATGTGAAAGTCCTTGAGTGGCCCAGCCAAAGACCAGACTTGAATCCCATTTGAGAATCTGTGGAAAGACTTGAAGATTGCTGTTCACCGACACTCCCCATCCAACTTGACAGAGCTTGGGCAAATCTGCAAGGAAGAATGGGAGGAAATCCCCAAATCCCGAAGTACAATGCTGATACAGACATACCCAAGAAGACTCGAAGCTGTAATTTCGTCCAAAGGCGCTTCTACGAAGTATTGACTCAGGGGGTTCAATATTTATTGACGCAAGACGTTTCAGATTTTCATTTTTAATTAATTTGTAAAACTTTCAACAAAAACATCTTTTCACTTTGTCATCATGGGGTATTTTGTGGAGATCGGTGACAATTTTTTTTTTTTTTAATTCAATCCATTTTAAATTCAGGCTGTCACAGCAAAATGCAACAAAAGTCAAGGGGTGTGAATATTTTCTGAATGTACTGTAATTGGAGCAACTAAAACTACAATCTTCTTTCACATTTTCCACAGGAACAGTCCAAAATTATGAATATCAAGCAATAACATATTGAGTAATGATGTGAAAGGTCAATTGTCACTGATGATGTGATGATGTGAAAGGCAGCCATATTGGGCTGAGCGAAATGATGTGAAATTGTACAATGATCTGAAAGGTCAATTCATAATTTCCTCCCACAACATGCATGCTGAATCACCGGGCGAATCAAAGTTTATTTACCGATTCAAACATGAGGACAACCAGAGGTGTAGCAGCCAAATTGACTTTGCTTTGCACATCACACGCAGCTGTACTCACAGTAAGTACACAACAAATCAAACGTAACCTTAACTAGCCAGGAGGCGACGATGGTTCGCGGTCATTATTGAACAATGCCACGATCGGTAAAATTGAGTTAGTGGAAGCTTTTGAGGAAGCCCTACCGTAAAAACCTATCTCTTCCGTCAAAATTGACCAAATCAAATCGGATTTTTTTATATGTTGTACTAATGGACGTTACGCACAGCTTCTAGGAAATGAAATTGCGAGAAAAAAATCGAGAAAAAAACAAAAATGAATAAAAAATAAAATTAAAAGTTCAAGTGGGCGTGGTTCCACCCACAAGGGGCGTTGGACGCCCCTCATACAAAAAGACACAACTGGACCATGATATCTAGCTTGTGTCCAAGTTTCATCAAGATCGCATCAAACGTCACGGAGCTATGCTCTGGAGAGAGTCACAAACAGACAGACAGACAGACACACAGACACAACGAAAATACTGGTCACTGCTGGTGCACGCGACCAACTGCTGGCGCCCGCGAACCAATAAGAGGCTGTTTTCACAAATAAACTGTTCAAGGCCATGATCTATATACAAGACCATGATCGTGCCTCGTGCGAACTCGAGTCAGTAATAGAGAAAGTGGGGAGATTAAGATCGGAGAAATACAGCCAGGACACAGTCAGTGACACAGGACTCCTCTCTTTTCTCTTTTCAGCGTGCTGACACACAGTTGGGACCATCAAAGCTATCTTCTTTTTATCAGATTTACAGGCTAGAGTGCTGAGCAATAGGCCAACCCTCACCCTCACCAGAGAGAGCAAGCATACAGCCAGGGGCGAGACCAGATCGGAAGAGGTGCCCGCAAGCGTAACTGCATCACACACTTGTAACTTCAGAAAAATCCACACACACACACACACACACACACACACACACACACACACACACACACACACACACACACACACACACACACACACACACACACACACACACACACACACACACACACACACACACACAATGGTCACTCCCTTTCCTGATTATGTCTGGCTGGATTAAGTCAGTGTTAAGCTTTAACCGGGGAAATGTTTCAGCCAGTGAAGTACCATCCAGTCATCTCTTCTTTTGAGTGCATTTTTTTTGTATACGCTGTCGAGGCTCGTATAAGAGCGAACACAAATAACGTACACCAAGGGGAGCAGGAGACAAGAGGGGCAGGAGAGGGAAGGAGAAAACTGTGGAACAGAGACATGAGGAGATCTGTAGAAGGGAGAGGGATGAGGTGGGGTACAAAGGGTAAACAAGATGGACACTACAGGAACTTTCAGGTCCTAAAGGCCCGGTCACACCTTGACGTTTTAGCCAGCGATGGCAACGTGTTAAAATGTATGTAAAACGCTGGCTTACGTTGAACTTTTGATGTTTTTTTTTTAAAGATTCGGACGTATTCATAGCGACTTGGTCTTATGTATAACGCATTGGTAACTACACAGAACGTTTCGTTGTGTTATAGATAACTTATACCAACGAATGCTGAACCTGTTGTTGGCCTACACAACCGATGCCCAACGATAGTCTAACTCGGGCATAGCCCGTTGCACGCATCGCCGACGATGTCGTGACGTAGCCTATTAAAAGGCTGACGCACAACGATTCGAATCATAACTGCCGTAGAAATGGAAGTGTCAACATCGCGGTCACACCTTGGCGATCTTGCCAGCGTATGCCGACGTAACAAAAAGTGTGTCTAAAACGTTGGGGCACGTCGAATACGGTATGGGTAAGTTTGGTATACGTGAGTAGAACGCTAAATACGCTATCATACGTCGTAGTAAGTAGAGTACGTCAAGAAATTTTGAACATGTTCAAAATTTTACGACGTACTCGGCGTATGACACACGTTCCGCATGCGATGGGGATAAGTTTTACACACGATATGTGGACGCTTACACACGTCCACAAAGGCTACTTATAACCTACTCATAAGTCGAAACACGTCGCGGTAATGTCTTTTTTACGCGAAACTTATTTCTAACTTATGTTTGACGTGCTTTGAACCAATTCTTTACGTAGACCCAACACACATCGACGTATGTAGATGTATTCCAATGACGTCTTCCGGTCGACAAAAAAAAAAAAAATTAACGTGTTTCTAGCTTACAACTGCCATATAAAGACATGTTCCCAGCGGTTTTGGGAATTGGTATATAAAAATGCTGCTCATAAAAGGGGAACCCAACAGTGTTTTCGATTCCTTTTTGAGTCGATGTCCATGTCAGCAGTAACAGTAACAGTATCAGTATTACTATGAGTATTAGTATTAGTAGTAGTTTGTTCATGTTGGCAGTAGTAGGTGGGTGTGAGGGGGAGGGTGTGGGTTATGATGGATCCTCCTTGCGTCCGCGTGTCCACGTGTAGGTTCATAGGCTGCCACTCAACGATTTAAATGGCTGCATCTCCACTATTGAAAGTAGACGCTTGCGCTCAACAACTGGATTTTTTTTACACTCAACGACTTTTAAATGGTACCACTCAGCTAGTTTCATTGTTTACAATGAATGATTTAAATTGCTGTCACTCGCCTTTGTTTTTTTTTTGTTTTTGTTTTTTGACGCTGGGGTTTTGAAATTTGAAACGTTTCTTCTGAACGTGTTAAAACGCTCAAACTCGACTATTTTAAATAGACGCTGCCGATGGACAATTGGAATCATAGCCAAGCTAGACATCGAAGTGTGAACATCCTCGTCATGCCGAAGAAAAGTTTGAAGAATGCTGCAAATAAGTGTCCTGGCCGTGGCCGTGGACGCTGACGCAAGGACGATCCATTATACCGACGTCTTTCAGCCTATGAGTAACTTAAAGGTAACGTCTGTCGATGTGTGGCAACGATCGCGGAACGTGCCAACAACACGTTAATCATAGGTTAGAAATAAGTTTCGGGTACGCTAAACATTACCTCGGCGTGTCTCAACTTATGATTAACTTACAAGTAGCATGTGTTGACGTCTGTCAACGATCGCAGACCGTGCCTACAACTTGTGGCCAGCGTAGCGGAACGTGTGAGTCATACGCCGGCATACGTCGTGAAATTTCAAGCATGAAAAAATTTGAGGAAAACCGAAAAGTACAACGTTTAAAGCCAACGTACAACGATGTATGGCAACGTACTACGACGTATGCCAGCGTGCTCTCAATGTTATCAAAACTTACCCATAACGTATTCAACGTGTGCCAGCGTTTTAGAAAAAAAATTCAAAAATCGGCATACGTTGGCTAAAACGTCAAGGTGTGACCGGGCCTTTACATGAGAAGGACTTTGAGGAAAGAAAGCAGGAAATTTGAAGGTTGAAATGGAAGACCAAATAGGTACAGTCCTGCAATGGAGACATCAGAAGGAACCTGAACAAGCAAAGAGCAAAATTGAAGTCATCAGGAGGAATCTGGATAGGATTCAGCTGCTGCTCTACCCTCAAACCCATCCAGGCACAACCAAGTGAGCCTTATTAAAAAAAAAAAATAAAAAAGTACCCAGATCAAATAATTAAATAATTCTGGCTGCCAGACAATGTTTCCGATCAGGTTCAAATTTTAAACATATATTCCGCATCACCACTACATCATAATTGTGAAGTTTCATGTCGATCGATTAAGCGGTGCAAGAGAAAGAATTTATTTAAAGATTTTCGCTCAACCCAATATGGCTGCCAGACCATGCGACTTATCAATTATTTCTGGATACCCTGGCATCTCCAAGGCTTGGAGAACATTTGTGTGAAGTTTCTTCTCAATCTGTTCAGCTGTTCTAGAGAAGATTTTTTATGTTTTAGGGTAAATCCAATATGGCTGCCAAATCATGTGACCTATGACATCATATGTGTGAACGTTTTGCTCCTCATGTAGAGGCGGTCATACATGTAAAGTTTTGCCTCAATCTGTTCAGCCACTTCAGAGAAGAAGATTTTTGAAGGTTTAAAAAACAACAAAAAACAACAACAATATGGCTGCCGAATCACGTGACCGATGACGGAATCAATATTTTTTCTGTGGACCATTTTATCGCTCGATGAGCCTCAAAAATTTTCAGACTCATCAGATGTAGCGTTCTACATATGCAATGATGACGTCATAACAAAGGCACCTATGACATCATCAAAAAATGACACTCATTCCCCATGAGGAGTACTTCCCGTGTGCCATGTTTCTATTTTTTTTCCTTGGTGCGGTTTCAGAGATACAAAGGTCCAAAGTTTTTCTGTTTTTTGAAACATGGCTGTCACACCACGTGACCTATGACGTCATAATTATAATAAAAACATTCCACATGAATAGTCGCTCTTATGGTGAAAATATTCCTCTCAATCAGACAAGTGGTTGCGGAGAAAAATACTAAACTTCTGTGTGGACAAACAAACAGACAGACATAGAAAGACAGACAGACAAACAAAAACAAATAGACCCAGATGTAACACCTTCTCCTTCGGCAAGGGTAACAACAAACACCAAGGGTACTGACAAAAATAGTCCTGGAAATCATTCTTGCAGTGTGCAACTCAACAGGACAGACCAATATTGACTGTGCAGCTAAAATTGTTCATCCAGTGCATTTGATCATGAATTTGATCAAAGTGAGATTCATTGTTTTTGAAGCATGATTCAGTTATGAAACTTCACCATATTTCTCTCTTTACGTCCCATTCGGTGTAATTGCATGAAGAATGGTGTGATACTATTTCATCCCCCCAAAAAAATATCAGCTGAAGCTAAATTAATTTAAAATCCACTGAGTGAAAGTACAAAAACTAAAAATTCCAACAGACGATGAACAATCCTTGATGGACATGAAAAACTATAATTGGACCCAATACTGTACACACCACACCGATGAAGGAGAATTGGTGAGACAGGGAATGATTGAGACTACACCATCCAGTGCAAAGAATGTTTGCATATTGAAAGAAAGAACACCTCATCAAGAAAAGTGAGTACACTGGCCACCAAAAGCAGAGATCTTGGTGAGGAGTGTTTGATACCAAACAATGACAAATGCCCGGAAGGTACGAAGCAAATGACCCTCATCTCTTGCTGGGATGAGAGCATTGGCCAGTGAATAAGTGATCATAAAAAAACTCTTGAACCAGTGGCAGTCTGAAATAAAACCAAACTTATAGTGGGTAATTTGTTGGTCTTGGTAATGGTGAATTTTTCCTTCAAATGTCTCCTGTTCCTCTTCTGGCCCAATATATAGGTTCATCTGATGAAGTGCTTGCGAGAGTCAACGTCTCTCTGGCTATTCTTCACTCAAAGCTAACTGGCAGGGACTGCAAGCTGCCCTCTCATGTCAAGACTGGTCCTTCATCTCCACCTTTCTTGATATTAATACTGCCTGGGAATCCTTCCACACAAATTTAGTTTGCCTTTTGCACAGATTTATACCATTTCGTCTGCAAATATCATCCCCATCCTCTCGTCCCTGGTACAGAGAATCATGTGGTGAGGCAGTTGCCTTCAAACAACTTGCCTTCTCTTTCTGCAAGGCAAGTCAGACTGAAGGCAACCGTAGATCATTCCACAAAGCCCTGAACAAGTATGTGCCCACTGTCAGGAAAGCCAGAAAACAACATCTGGCCAACCTCAAGACTGAATGTTGAAACCCGTCTCCTCCTTCAAATACTTGGTGGTGCCTTGTCGAGTCCATCTCTAGTGTATTCTCCCCCTCCATCCCTTCCCTCACTTCAAATGGCACCACAGCTGACTCTACTTGTGAAAAGTCCAAATTACTCAATTTTGTGTTCGCTTTCAAATCTTGCATACCCAGTCTCTCACTCCCGACACCTAACCAACACTCTCATACCCAACTGCTCCTGGATACATACCCAACTGCTCCATTCTCACTTGAGAAGGCTTATCACTTGCTAAGGTCTTTGCTGATGATTCCATCCTCTGCAGTATCATCTCTCATCCTTTGGGCAGGCAAGCAACAGACCTTGATAGAATCAGGAGCCGGTCCAACACTTGGAATATGCCTTTCAACCCCGACAAATCCCACATACTAACCCTGTCTCTCAGAAAGGACCGTCTAGGAAATCCTCTCATCCTGTTTTGAAACAAACCACTTGACGATGTTCCGCCACTCAAATGTTTGGGCCTCACCATTAACCACGATCTTTCTTGGGTGGTCCGTATTTCCAAGACGGCCTCAAAAGCCAGCCTCTGATTGGCCATCCTTCATTGACAAATTGATGAAGTACTGCTCTCCTCTTTGGACGAGTGCCCCTGCCTCACACCTTGTGCTTCTTGACGCCATGGAAAGCAAGGCCCTCAACATTTTTGGGATCTCTCATGATGAAGCTGAGTGTCGAGGCCTGTTACTTTTGTATCACAGACAGGTTGGTGGAATCTCCATATTCTACCGCCTTATTTTTGGTTTAGTGTACCCTCTACCCTCTCTTGGCTCGGTCCCTGCCAGGTTTCTGCAAGGTGCACACAGTGTCGCAGTCACCCTCTTGTTGAACTCCCAAAATCCAGGCTCACTGCTCACCACCACTCATTTGTTATTCTTTTCTCTTGTCTGTGGTAAAAAATTTCCCCAATCTGTTTAGTTTTTTTCCTTCCAGAGCTTCAGGAAAGCAATTCACCACTACTTCAGGACCCCCCCCCCCCTCAATCCATACTCATGATCGTTTATGCCTTGAATGACCCCGTTCACAAGCACTCCCCTTTTTCTCGAAATTGTGACCCCCCCCACCCCACCGCACCCATCCCTCACATCTTTATGTTTGTTGGTTGGTTTGTTCCTTGTCTGTTTCATCCTTGCTTTCCCTTTTCACTCCCTGCTCTGTTGCCACTTGTATGCAGCTTGTTCACCGCTTCTCCTCCTCCACTTTATTCACTCCAACTCTCACTTTTATTCTGCTGTTGTCCCCCACCACCCCATTTTCTTCCATTCCATTCTGCTCCAGCTCTTCCACAAGCCTCGATGATGGAAACAACAAAAGGTTTTTGATCTTTTTTTTTAAAATAGACACAGGTATAATTTTCCTTGCAGAGCAGAACTTTTGAAAAGGAAGCGTTTAAGCATGTGCAAAGGACCCAGGCAAAGAAATCATTGACACCTGTTGCAGATGAAGTCTTCTCTCAAAGGCGATGGAAGCGATGTGCAACATTCCAAAACTCCCTCAAATTAACACAGCGGAATAAAGGAATATGTACAGATTGCATTGAGGCACAATACAAATTGTCGCAAAGTTCTTGTCACTTTCAATTAGTAATGAAAAAATAGACATGGCAGTTCATTATAACTGATGATATCCAATGGACAGCCATTAAAAATTGAATCAATCAATTTGAATGTGATACATACATGACATATATGTATATATTACGAGTTGATGAACTGCAAAAAAGTTTCATGTAATAACAAGTTCCTTCGCACACAGAACACTTGTGGTACAAATCTCAGGCAATAAAAATGTTCACAAAAGGTGGTGGTGGTTAGGAAATTCAGTAGAAAATAGATATTTGGCTATTATGTGTTGACCATCGAACTGGATTACAACTGAACTGAAAGACTAGGAGGACACTGAACTCTTCCATGCGTCCCTCGCCTGTCGTTATATTTAAATTTTGGATTTCAATACACTTGAGCGAAAAGGTTCGTATCGTAGATTGAATCCTGCGTTTGAAGGAGACTCAAAAAAGACAAGCTTCAACAATCTGCTGCTGCTTCTTCACAGAGAAGCCTTCGTGCTTGTGTAACCAATCTCAGTAATTAGAGTTCAAACATATCGATTATCCATGGTTCTTGCAAACGGATCAGTGTTGTGTTTTTTGGATAAAAACAAGAAATTCTCAACAAAGGCTGATACGACTTGAAACACCTTGATTTATCAAGCACGCGAGGAAGACTTTGATTGACAATTATGAGGGAAATGGCAAAGCAGAGGTTAAAAGTGATCATCCAAAATAGAAGTTGCGACATCTCAAGGAATACTGGATGGCTGTTCTTGGGCAACCAATGCCAGGGTTTTTTGGATGCATCACCGCCTTTCTGCCAAAGTCTATGCAATTAAAACAAGGTGCTTTTCAATTCCGAGCGTGCCGCTGGGTTCAGGAAAATCTATTAGCCTGTGCTCAGAAGCACATACACCATTAACCACATTAGTCTGCGCTTCAATCGGCTCCCGTGGAGGGCATCGAGAACGAGTTGAGGCTCACACCATGGACGAGTGTGGACAAATGTGCATGCAGTGAGAGAGGCACAACGTGTCATCCAACCAAGAAAAAATGCCTAAAATTTTACTTTTAATGCGGTAATCGTGTCACCGGGATGGCTGAAGCAGAATGTACACTGAATCAGTGCTGGAAAGAACAAGTGCAAAACAGGAAAGAAGAAACTGATTGTTACAGGGTCTACATTGATCAAATGGCTCAAAGGCAGCAGGGGCCATTGTGATTTCTTTCAAAGGAATAGACTGAAAGGTGCGAATGTGCAGTCTGCCCGGACTGACAAAGAGAGCCTCACACAATTTTCATTCAGAATCCGAACATCATATCCAATTTTGGTCTGTATAGACATGATGGCCTCCCTCATGTTTTCCTTTCTCTTGCTGGGCTGGTGATAATGGAAGATCAATCCTAATAAAGTTTATTTGCTGGGAGAATTTACCATGAGCTTTGACAGAGTTCAGCTGAAGGATAATTCCGTCTGGCTGCAAAACCAACACAAAAACTGGGATGATTTGCTATTAAACATTTTTTTTTTCCTTTTGCAGCTTACCTGCTGGTGCTAATAATGAAAGACCATCATTTCATGTTGTGAGATGCTCACATACCGGTGCAAATTAAAGATTACATTAAGAGTGCAATGCGGTAAAAAATAAAAATAAAGGAAGACAGTCATGGGAAAGTGTGTGTGTGTGTGTGTGTGTGTGTGTGCATGAGCATGTACATGCACGAGTGGGTAGTGGGAGGGGGAGGGGGCACTAAGGGGTAAGTTTCACTGAATTTAAAAGAGAAGGGTAAGGGCATGGTAGTGGGGGAGGGGGTGCTGATGGAAATTCATAAAAGCACATACCAGTTTCAACATCTTGAATGTAGAAGTGGAGGTTATCAGTAACCTCTGTGATAATCACTGGCCGATACGCTGTATTGCGCTCTGTGTCCTCTACGAGTGCCATGTTCTCTTCCTCAGCATGTTTCTCCGTGTAATCTGACCACACCTGTGTAAGCGAGACCACGGCTGTAGATAACAAGCACATGTGTGCAGACGAAACGAGAGGCAATTGGGTTCAAAAGATGGCTTAAGTTAAAAATGAAAATGAACATCGTCAAAGCAATTCAGATAACCAACTCAAAACTTCACCGGAAGAAGCAATCGATAACCTCAACCCGATATTTCTGAATGAACTAGCTGTTTAATGGGATTACATTTTTGTTGTAGGTGATGTTCTGGTGAATTTTGACTTCAATTGGGAAAGCCGTTCCTTGGGTTCAGAGTGAGAACTAGAAAGGCACTCGGAACAGCGCATTCCTCTGGCACCGCAATGCCTGAGCCAGCAGAACACACTGGGCCCAATCAATCTTTTAAATATCCTGTTACATATCGTACTTGGTCCCATCTCTTAAATGGTGAACAATCACTTATGAAATAAAAAAAACAACATGATCGGGTCTGGATCCTGATTCGGATCTTCACCAAAATTGAATCAATTCTTCCTCGTCACACACACACCACGTGTCCACCAAGTTTCGTCCGAATCTGTCCACAACTTTATGAGATATCGTGTTCCACAGTATATCCTTTTTGGCTCCATCTCTTGATGGTGAAGAATCACTTAAAAAATTCGAGTAGCCGGATCCGGATCCAGATTTTCATCAAAATCGAATCAGTTCAGACTTGTCACACATCCAACCTGTTCACAGACATTCATCTGGTTCTGTCTACAACTTTTTGAGATATCCTGCACACAAACAAACAAACAAACAGACGGGAAGAGGTGAAAACATAACCTCCTTCGACCTTTGGTTGTGGAGATAAAAAATATCATTTTCCACCATTTATTTGTTAAATTTTAATAGCATTTGAATTTTCAATCAATGTTGAAGTTGGATAGATTGCTGCAAATTGCTTTCCCAAGAAACACTCACTTTATTTACTCCACATACGCATGAAAACACACACACAGACACACACACACACACACACACACACACACACACACACACACACACACACACACACACACTTAATTTGATGTACCATGCTCTTTACAGAGCAAATGTTGGTGCTGCTGAAGCAGTTTCTTGTCAAGGGTTATACTGGGTGGTTTGCCATTGCCTTACCAGCAGTAGTTGGGGAAGTAATTTAGAATTTGTTCATGGTGCCGGCGATAGTTCGCCTACTCTTCATGAAGGACACCGCGGGGTCTTTAATGCCAATCATCTAATGTCGGCAGACGGGATACACAGTTTAACATCTATCCAAGGGACGACACACACACACACACACACACACACACACACACACACACACACACACACACACACACACACACACACACACACACACACACACACACACACTGATGAAACGCTCTACCTGTGAAACACCTACCACGAAGACAGTTTATAGCTGGATCGGGATTCAAACCTAGGCTAGACAGCTTAGAGGTGAGTGTACGCGCATATAGGCCGTCCTCCCAGCATATATGTACAAACACAAGAAAGAATGGCAAGCAATAATAAAAACAACTTACATTTAACATACAATGACATTTCCACAAATGGAAATAGTAATGGAAATCATTTAGCAATTTAACAAATTCCTCAAATCACCGCTTGCATAAATCAGATGGACAGCGTGAAAAAAGTAATTGGTACATTTCCTGCCCAAAAAAACAAACAACACCACCACCAAGTGTAAAGCATGCTTCTAGAATCGTTAAATAAAATCAATTCCTTGCTACGAAAATGGACTGTAATCAGGAAATAAATGATTTGAAGCCAACAGTATAAACATCATGTAAATCGGACAAATTACACACAGTCACAAACAATTAGTGTACCGGTAGAATAAGAAGAAAGCCCCATGATAAAACATAAAGCAGTGGAATTGCACAACAACAAAAACAGAACAAACAAAGGTTTTGTTGAAACTTGTGGCATAAACATACAAGTGGTACGAACAGCAGGTGCTGATTGTATATGACAAAAATTGCTTGAGTACTTTGTGAACAGACATGACATTCTCCCCAGGCAGTGCAAAATAGCAAGTGTGAGTTAAATTAGAATAAAACAACATTTGAGAAAGCCAAGAAGGCCATGCCTTTTGATACCAACATACGTACAGGCATATGTCTATTCAGAAAAATCATTCACACAAGTAGTCTGTTTAGTGGAGAAATAAACATTCCAATCGTAGTGAACTTGGCAATAGGAATCGGCACCCATTTCGAATGCACAGGACACGTCCAGAGAGACTGCTAAGACCTATTGCTTGATATTCAGCACATCCATTTATTGCTGAAACTGCAGGATATAGCACTTACAACTTGGAGAATAAAGGCTGAAAAATAGAAAAGTGATTTGTGGTCGTATATGTCGAGACAAAATGACATAGGGCTCACTACAATTAAGCACGGACGAGCTTGTTATTAGAAAATGACGAATATGTATTTCTTGTGGATCAAAGTGATGTTTTAAAGGACTTGTGGAAGAAAGTTTAAAAAGAGATAGGAGTATAAAGAGATGGGAAAGCAGTAAAACAGCAACAATAATGATGATGATTGTATTAAGATATTTCCACAAGTTATCTCAAAAAAACTTTAAAAGAAAGAAGTGAATGGAAGGGGAAACGGGTTGAAGGAAGAGGGTAGGGTAAATAAAGGAACGTCGCTTTTCCTTTGTCTGTGACGGATGGACACAAAATTATGTTTTAAAGAGTCTTATTAAAGTCAAATATATGTAAACTTTAAGAGCCGACAAAATATGACTCATATGGGCTGACTGGATAGCCTAGCTATAGGTATGCACACTCACCTCTAAGCTATCTAGCCTGGGTTCGAATGTTGACCCAGCTATAAACTGTCATCTCGGTGTTTCACAGGAAGGGTGATTCATAATCGCGTGTGCTGTCCCTCGGATGGACGCTAAACTGGGCGTCAGGTTTGCCGGCATTAGTTGGTGGACATTAAAGAACCCATGGTGTCCTTCACAAAGAGTGGGCGGGCTATCGCCGGCACCCTGACCATCTTCCAAATTCCTGCCCGAACCGACAGAGGACTCCACCCCCCAACAAATTATACTATCCCTACAGCTTTGTGCTATATGCGGAAGATGGTGATGACTCGTCTATACATCGTCATTTTATGTTCAATAAATTCCTTCTGCAAACTGGACAAGAGGAAGAGTGGAAAAATTCTTCCCTTATTAATGTTTTTGCCTGGACCATGATGTGAGAGTGGGGATAGATACTCGTTAATTTTTACGTCGTTTACATCCAGTGTCAGACCTTCCCAGCAGTCGAGTGAGTTTACTCATGATATGGGGAAATAAGTCACGTTGTTGGTTCTTAAAATATATTGTTGCGAATCTGGAAGCCATAAGCACACAGACATTCAGGTCCTATAGATTAGTTACCTCGGTAAGTATGTGTTTTATAGATTGTCCTTCACCTACTCTAACGGGTTATTAAATGTTCCTGCGCTGTGAAGTTATTTTAATAGTCAGGTTTTCTTTTAGTTCGTTTTTGCCCCACCGACGTCACCGCATCGCCCTCGCCTTCATTCGCTTCCTCCACCTGGCCAATCGCAGGGTTTGCCACCCGTTTTGGCGAATGAGAGGAATGACGAGGGAGCATGCGCAGAAGGTCGTCCGGTGTGGAGAAGGCAGAACATAGGGAGGGGCCACGCGGCGGCCATCGACCAATCGGCATGCAGCGGGTGGGAGCGCCCCGCCTGCCGCGCGCTTGTCCAATTGGGGGGGGGTGGACAGGGAATCGCATGATGTTTCCTGTCCAATAGAAAGGCGAGTGAGAAGGAGAGGTGTGGTCGTCGGCACGGGAGGGGGCCAATAAGAGGCGGAGTCCGCGATGGCTTGAGGTCTCTCTTTGTTCAAGTGATCCTGGTTCCCCAGCTCTCGTCACCGCTCTCCGCCCTGCTCCGTGGTCCACAGCAGCCCTCAAGTGGTCCCTTGTGCTTGGATTCAGCCGTGCTGGTTCGACAAGGGTACACAGTGACCCCGGAAAGACGAGGACATCCAGCCGCGCGTTCGCGGCCAGGTAGCCTGCCGCCCCTGGCTCACAGACGGACTGTCCTCCTCGGCTGGAGAGCCACAACAAAGACGCTCAGGGTCCAATCATTCTGTCTGGGTGTGTGTGTGTGTCTGTTTGTGGAACCAGTCTGGCAAGTAGTGAAATTGTATAAGTGCCTGTGCTGTAAATATAATTGCATTTCTGATATCCGGTATAGTTCTGCTCTTATGTGCTTCCCTCATTCCCCACCGATTGTATAAATAAATCCCCATTTGTTAAATGTACTTAGCTCGTCGTGTCATTTCTCCCTTGACTGAGCGTGTCGTGCGTGTGAGGGATTAGCTGGCAGCTGTACTCCGGGGTAACAAGATAATCGGGCCGGCGGAACTTGGCGATTAAAACCGCTCGGCATCGCACACGGAACGGGCTCGCTAAGCGGCTCGTCTCTGTACGAGTTCCGTCGAGGGTGAAATTCCCCGGTAGCTGGACCACGTGGGTAATTAGGTAAATTGAAGTTGGCAATCGACCCTACCCCACGTGGTCTACCCATTGGCGTATTTCGGTCCAAAATAACCAGGACCCGTCGACCCCGGACTTCTCCGGGCCGGCAATCTGAAATTCGGGCGATAGAGCAGGACTGACTCGCGGCTCCATCGGGCGGTCCTAACCCTAACAACAATATTAAGGAATTTTTTTTCACTCCACCATACACAAGTTATTAAAAGTGCAAAGCAATATGCCTCGCCACGAGGTAAAATATTCACATAAAGTAACTCACCTTTGACTTGGTCTGCTGAGCTGCCTCCTCTGCACTCATGAGGGCCTTGTAGTAAGTTGAACGCTCGGCTGAGAAATGCACCTTCGACAATGCGTGCTCCACAAGAGCTACTGATAGGTTTACACCATCCACCTGCAGCCAGCCGATGAAGTTTCCAGCCTTGTCCATTCCTTCAACCTCGACAATAACCTTTCAATGACAAACAGACAAATATCATTAACGAAGCTTCCGCATTGATTGTTATATCACATAATAAGGTGTTTTCACTGACAAACATTCAATTTTTCATTGCATAAAATTTATATTGTCTGTTTAGTCAAACATTGTGCATATTGAAAATCTTAAATATAAATATATATATATGAAACTACATCAAGTGGAAAAAAAGAGACTGCTTTTGGACCACAGATTAGTGCAAATTACATGTAGTATTTATTATTAGATGCTCAAGTCAGATGTTCCAGAGTGAGAATTCTTAATTCAAAGTAAAAAAAACAGAAATAATGACATCAACCGAAATTTGCACACCATTGAAAACAAAGAAACCAAAACGTGTTAAAATGACTGAGTGCAAAACAGCCACAAAGCAACCCTGGTTGCTATCATCACGTGATCGGGGTGGGGAGAAAGAAGAAAAAAAATGAAAAGATAATATACAGGGTGGCCATAAAGTTTGGAAACAAGAATGGTGATGGAATGATAATTTCCCGAACTGAATTGGACGACGTCGCTCTATGGAGTGAGCTGCATGCTCGCCAGATCTGAACCCCCTTGATTACTTCTTCTGGGGTATGCTGAAATTGCAGGTTTATTCAGTGAAAATCAGAGACACGAATCATCTGAGGCAACGCATCGTGGATGTATGTCCAGGGATTGATGGAAATGCTGCATTCATGCACAGTGTTCATTGCAATTTTGCAGAACGGATTGAACTGTGTAGTTCTCATGAGGGACAACACATTAAACATGTCATATGATGTCATTGAACATATCATGTATTGTAATGTAATGCCAATAAACCATTTTTAATGTGTAGACTTGCCATTTGCAGATTTCAATGCTTTTACTCTTTCAGACAAAGAACTAACGAGTTCTGAAATTTTCTCTTGTGGGATTCCTGCCCAGGCTTCACACAAAGGGTTGAGCAATTCTGCCCGTGATGTTGGTTTCCTGGATTTTTTGCCGCACAGCTCGATCCAATGTGGCCCAGAGATGTTCAATGGGATTCATGTTGGGAAACCGACTTGGCCATGGAAGTAGCTTGATCCCATTTCTGTCCTGCCATTCTTTGGTCTTTTTTGGAGTGAAGCATGGAGCTCCATCTTCCATGAACAGAGTGTTGTTTTTGACCATCTGACCAGTGTAGAAGACAGGGAGGCATCCATCCTCAAGGATAGAAATGTGTGTCGTGGTGTTGATGTTGCCAACACACTCCACAGGCTCTGACCGAGCAGCGCTCCAGATTTCTCCCCACACCATCACTGAAAAATCACCGCGTTTGACAGTTGACTGCAATTGGTTCAAAGAGAACTCTTGATTGGGTAGTCTCCAGACCCATACGCGTCCACTGTCAAAATATTGAGCAAATTGGGACTCATCTGAAAAAGTAACATTTTGCCAAAACTCCAAGGGTCTGGTGGCCATCTCGTCAGCCCACTTCTTTATCCTTTGAATGTTCACTGGTCTAAGAAGAGGTTTTCTCCTAGCTGCTCTCTCATAGTAGCCCAGTTGATGAAGGTACCGCACAGCAGATCTTGAGCTAACTTGGACCTCCTCTACAACATCTGCTTCCTTGCAACTTGAATTGCACAATCACCCGATTGATCGTAGAAAGCGGAATGCCAAGGTTCTAAGCTATCTGATGTTGGCTGACTCCACCTTCCAAATGGCCAACAATTCATCTTTATTAAAAATTGGAAAGTTTGTTTGCTCCCTGGGTTCGAAGCATAGTTTATTGTCATACACGACCCAGGAACTCGTTTCTGCAAATAAATAGTCAAATATTATTACAAATCACTGAGTAAAGCTGCGTTATACAGAAGAAATGAAGAAATTTAAGTTGTCTATTTACTTCTTGTCATGTCTCTCCTATGTTTCCATATATATATATATATATATATATATATATATATATATATATATATATATATATATATATATATATATATATATATATATATATATATGGTAGCCGTGTCCACCATCCAAGCACATGTAACACTTTTTAGGACCAAGGAGAAGGAAATTTCAAACTTGCATGGCTTTGTCTGCGTTCAAAGCACATCTGTAAGCTCATGAGTCAGTAACTTTAACTACTTGGCCATGGCAACTTTTACACAATAAACATTGGTTTCTTTATTATTATTATTTTAAAGAGCCCATCCTCAGGAGGAGGAAGAAGCAGCAAGACCAGAAGCATTGCAGTAAAACAAACAAACAAAAGAAGACGTCGTGCAGAGCACAATACTTGCAAAATCCACCTCCCCCTCCAAAGGTTGCCAGGAATACATTAAATTGTACATTTCATTAAGATTAAAATTGACAATCTTAATCAAAGCTCAGGTCAATCAGATGAAAACTTATTATTTTTCAGATTGAAATTGATGATTTTAGAAGTTTGACCATGAGTTGACCTTTGACCTTGAGTTGAAAAAGAGTTGGTTTCCAAATTTTTGTAATTGCTGCATAATTTTCAGGTGAATTGGTTGAAAATTGATCTTTCAGATGAAATTTGATTTTAGAAGTTTGACCTTGAATTGACCTTTGACTTCTAATCGTTGGTTTCCCAATTCAGTGAAGCAATATGAAAATTATGTTCAACTTTCAAGTCAATCAGATGAAAAAAATGACAATTTTAGAAATTTGACCTAAAATGACCTTTGACCTCAAAATCAATAGGCTTCTCAGTTGAGACTACCTCTAACATGGTAAAGTTTCATGACATTCGGTTTAGGATTGTGACCTGTAGGCGATTGACAAACAAACAAATAAGAAAAAGACGTCGTGCAGAGCACGGTATTTGCAAAATCCACCCCCCTCTCCAAAAGTTGCCATAGATAGATCAAATTGTCCATTTCATCAAGATTAAAATTGACAATCTTCATCAAAGTTAAGGTCAAACCGAAGAAAATTGATTATTTTTTAGATTGAAATTGATGATTTCAGAAGTTTGACCTTGAGTTGATCTTTGACCTTTTGACCTCAAAAATAGATAGTTTCCAAGTTCAGTGATGCACTATGCAAATTCTGTTCAACGTTCAAGTGAATAGGATGTAAATTGATGATTTTTCAGTTGAAAATCGATGATTTTAGAAGTTTGACCTTGAGTTGACCTTTGACCTTTTGACCTCAAAAATAGTTGCTTTCCCAATTCAATGATGCACAGTGATGCAAATCCTATTCGACGTTCAAATTAACAGGATGTAAATTGACGATTTTTCATTTGAAAAATGATGATTTTAGAAATTTGACCAAAGATGACCTTTGACCTCAAAATCAATCGGCTTCTCAGTTGAGACTAACTGTACAACTTAGTAAAGTTTCATGAGGATTGGTTTAGAATTGTGACCTGTCAGCAATAGACAGACAAACAGACACACAGACAGACAGATAGAATAACAAAATCGACTGACCAATATACTTGTAAAAAAATCTTCGATTTTGTAAATAACAAGCAAACAAACAAGAAAGATGTCATGTAGAGCAAGACACTTGCGAAACCCCGAACACAAATTTGATGTTAAAAATAATTGGTGGCAGAATTCAATGAAATGACATGCAAACCCTGTTCAAATTTCAAGTCAATCTGATGAAAAATGAGGATTTTAGAAATTGCAGCTTTAAGTTGTTGACCTTTGGCCGATGTTGACTTTTTGGCCAATGTTTCCTCAAAATAATTGGTGGTTGTATTCAATTACCCAGTGAGCTGATATGAAAATCCTGTTCAAATTTCAAGTCAATTGGATGAAAATTGACAATTTTAGAAATTTTGGCCTATTTTGACCTTTTGGCCTATGGTGACATAAAAAATAACAGGTGGTTGAATTCAGTGACCTGATACATAAATGCTCTTCAAATTTCAAGTCGATGGAATGAAAATTGACAATCTTAGAAATTTGGCCTATGTTGTTGACATTTTAGAAATGTGACCTAAGTTGTTGACCGAGGTTAAACTTTTGACCTCAATCAATCGGCTTCTTCCTTATTACCACCTCTACCATTTGGTGAAGTTTCTTGAAGATCTCTTTCAAATTGTGACCCGTGGAGCATGTCCCACTGCCAGGCTGAGCAGTTTACGTTTTGTATCCCACTGATAGGCTGGATCTGGATTCGGACCTCAACCAAAATCTAATCGGCTTGGTCTTCTAGTCACCTAACCAACTCATCCACCAAGTTTTGTCATAAATCGTCCACAACTTTTTGAGACATCATGCTACACTGCATATCGTTTTTGGCCCTATCTCTCAATAGTGAAGAATCACTTTAAAAATTGTCGGATCTAGATCCGGATTCGGATCTTCGACAAAATCGAATATATTTGTCCAATATCACACACCCAAACTGTCCACCAAGTTTTGGCTGAATCCGTCGAAAACTTTTTGAGATATCCTGTTCACAGACAGACAGATAGGGGTGAAAACATAACCTCCGCCCACCTTTTGTGGCAGAGGTAAAAAGTGGAATCCACCAAATGGCAAAAGTCTGTCACATCTGCATAACAAAACGGTTTCCATCGTATAAATAGGTTTAGCTTCGTACCCTTCTGAAGAAGCAATCATTCAGGCTTTCAGAGTAATAAGCATTAATTTACTCTGTAAGTGCCACTTATATAAAGTTATGGAATGGAAAAGACAATCTGTAATCTATGGTAAAGGAAGCCAGCTTAAGAAGAAAAAAAAAATTGGCTACAAAGAGAAGAAAAGGGCAATGACCCACAAAAGCCCAAACTGTCTGTAAAAAAGTACAATCGCAAACGGATGCACGGATTCAAATCAGCAAAGGCAAAGTCCCACTCAAGGAATGACATTTTCCATATTTACATATTTCACCTGCACAAAACAGGATGCAAGACAGCAAATTGAAGTGTGTGAGCTCAGAAATGACAGTGAGGCAACAGTCATTGTGTGACATTGGGGACAAGTTAAGATCAACATTTTGAGTCAAAACAAAAATGCTGCTGGTATTTAAATGATGCAAAAGCATAAAGATAAAAAGGTATGAACAGGGTTTTCACAAACAAAGTTTTAAACAACAACATACATATTTTTTTTATTGACATTCAATTCCACCATTAATTGCATCTGAGGTTGCGAAATTTAATACTGTTTTATGCAAAGCAGCTTATTTCAGTCCACCACTCTCAACCCATGTGGAGGGTTGTTTGGCAGGCTTGCCAAGTGTGGGTTGGGTGAGAATGAGCAGCTATGGAATTGAATTCAGTTCAACCAGAGGAGAAAGAAACACGTCTTGAACAATTCGACCAAACAACATGTTCTCTGAAAAACCTATATAAAAAAGAATAATTATGATTTATACTCTCAATAAAAAATTACTACCTAACCAAGCCCAGCCAACAATGTTTTGTGCTCTGACATGGGTGGGGGGGAACAACAATAAAAACACAATGTACACCAGGGAAATGATACCAATGGCTTTAAAAAAATGGTGGGACTGAGTTAATCAGACAAGTGTAGGTTCCACAAGGTAGAAATAGAAAGTACGAGCCACCGACTTATCGGGATGTAAAAACTCATGTCAGGGCAGTTGTACACACAAAGGCACAACAAGGTTATGTCGAGTAATCTCAATATCTCAGTTCTGGAAAACTCATGGAAACATGAACCAAAAGCAATCTTTGAAAACAAGGAAGTGACGCACATATACGACCTAATGATCCCAACATTGTGACCAGATATCACACGGGTCCAAAAAGGAAAAGAGTCTTGCTAATTGCAGTGTCAACACCAATGATTTTGGCCTAAAAATGTAAAAATCAAGAAAATGACCAAGTACCAAAAGCTCAAAAATGCAGTACAAATATCCTGGAACCTGTAGAGTGCCAAAATTGTACGAGTGATTGTTGGAGCAACAGGAATGATTAAAAAAAAAGAACCTTGCAGAGATCTTTAAAAACCATCCCTGGGAATATGACTACAAACAAACTGCAGTTGAAAGCTGTCTGGGGGTCGGTGACGTTCCTCAAAAAAAACAAAAAACTTTGAGAGCAAGAAAACTTCACAAATTGGTCCATGAATCGTGATCCCTAAATGAAACGGAGGTAGACACTGGGTCCTCCACATTCTAAAACCTGCAAATGGAGATAACAATCAACGACTGACGCACGCACGCACACAATTTCTTAATACCTTGATTCGGTGATTAATGTTGTTATCTTGGTTGCTTCAAACCCTTCCGAAACCACATCGATATTAAAATTCCACTATGATAAGGTTAACTGTATAATTATTCCGGTCATTAAACAAAAATAGTAAATGGAGCACCATCCAAAATGCACTTCACTGAATCGAAAAAAGCCACCTTGGAAGAAGCATTAAAATGCTGTTCAGTTCCGAAGTTTCAACAACAACCACATCCTCATATTGGATTTCATGGAAATCAGTGTTTTTATCAAAAGCTCATATCTACACCTCATAACCCATGCATGGAGCTCAGGTTCTGAAATACTGTTCAATTGTTTTGCCTTTTATTGTTAATGGGTCCCAAGCCGTTGATGATTCAGGAAAAAAACCCCTCCAAGTTGAGAAGGAACAAAAGAGTAAATGTTATGTTCCCGAAAACACCTTGGTTGTTCACCTGGAAAAACTAAATCTACGGGAAGGCTTACTGTTTTACATTAGGATGGCTGGTGGCCAGACAATCAACTCTCGATTAATACCATAATCTGCATCGCTGCTTCCATCGAGTCACATAGTTGCACACACATTTATACTATGAGCCCTATTATTCCTATCTCATGAGCAGTCATGACTTTTGAGCATTTGTTGTCTTTTTCTTCATCTGTGAAAGAAATATTCCATGGCCACATCTCAGTCAAGTCAACTTAATCAATACCTTTTCCTATTGGGTATAAAATTTCGGATTATGGAAGAGTGAGATGATAGACGATAGAAGGCAACATGCTGACAGTGGACCAGCACAATAGGTGGTCATAACAAATGAGAGGAAAATCTAACAGGAAGAGGAGAGGGAAGGAAACCTCCAAGAAAGAGATGTGGGTGAGCGAAGGGAAATTAGGATAGCAAAAGTAATGGGTAGAGATGAATCGATGACACGAGTTGACTGTGTACCGCGAACACTGAGGTTGGAATTGAAAAGACAGAGGAAGTTGGTTGCACAAGCAGGATAAAATATAAACAAAGGTATGGAGGTGATAAACCGGAATTTTGGGAATTTTACAAAGATGAGGTTATTGTAAGAATGCAGGGACTGAGGAGGTACAGCAGGCTGAAGGAGCAGGATTAAGACTTTAATTAAGAGAGGCGGGAGAAAACAGAGAGCTCACCAAACTGAAACCTCCAAAATTTAGGATTACTGCTAACCTCCAATTCATTGTTTCTATTTTTAAAACCTCATGGTTGTTTCAAACCATCACATGTTAACTTTCATATGTATCAGTTCAATTGTCATTTCTATGAGTACTGTGTTGCTTTTCCTGGGTGCTACACTGGAATGACAATTTGTGACGACATACATGTTTATTGACACCATGCCGATCGTGTAGAAAAAGTTCCGGGAATGAGATACAATAATCCAGAGACAGGCTAAAAATTTTCTAACTCTTCAATGCAGCATCCCTTGCTTTCAATGCTCTTGCTCAATTTGTCCTTCAAACTGTCTATGGCAATAAAATAGACGTTTTCAGATTGCCCCTTCAGTCACGTCTCGGTAGCTTCAGTCAGTTCCTCATCATTGGTGATCTGCAGTCACACAGGTGGGATTTAAAGTGTCGAAAGAGATAAAGGTCACTGGCCAGGCCCAGTTTGTGCAGTGGGGGATGGTGGGGGAGGTGATCCATCTGCTCGAATGCACAGTCACAATGGTAGTCTGGACAACACATGCCTTGTATTGCCATCAAGGAGCAGCAAAGCTTTCGTCAAAATCCCTCAGCATTTGTCCTTGACGATCTGCCGTAATTTTTGCTTAAGGCGGGCATTATGATTGTAATTTTCTGAGGCATATAGTAAATCATTAGGATTCCCTTGGCATCACAGAAAATTGAGACTATGATCTTGCTGGCTGAGTGTTAGGGTTGTACTTCCATTGCATGGACTTCACTTTGGTTGCAGGACTGCAGTTGGCCGAGCGGTGTTTCATCATTAGTAATGAGAAAAGTCACTGGATGTGCCTCAAACCGTTTGATAAGCTCATGACATGGTTGATGTCAACCGTCACCATCGGTCGTGAGTGCTGATGTTTTAGGGAATCCATCTTGCTTTGACTTTGGACATGGCCAAGCATTCTTGGATGACAGTAAAAATGGTGTTTTGAGAAATTCCAAGTTATGTGACTATTTTAGCAATCTTAACAAGGCAGTATGTGATTCATGCCTGAACATGGGTAATGATCTATCGGTCAGTTGCATTTGGCGATTCTCCTGACATGGGGTCATCTTCAAGAGACTCACACCCATGCTGAAAGACCATCATCCATTTGGCTAATTTCAGAATACGAGGGTTTACACCAACCTTATCTGCATAAAAATTAGATGAAATGTCGATGCTCAATTTTAGTAAGATCCATAATCATATGACAGGTTGGCAGAATGGCCTAGAGGTATATACACTCACCCCTGAGCTGGTTGGCCTGGGTTTGAATCTCGGCTCAGCTACAAACTGTCACCCCAGTTTCACAGGCAGGGTGATTCATCAATGCGTGTGCCGTCTCTCGGATGGACGTTAAATGGGATTGCCACCTGCCGGCATTAGTTGGTGGATGGTAAAGACCCCACAGTGTCCTTTGCAACGAGGCGGGCTATTGCCGGCACATGAGCCAAATTCCAAATTCCTGCAACAACTACTGCTGCAAAGGCAATGGCAAACTATCCAGTATAACCCCTGCTCAGGAAACTGCTTTGGCACTACTGATGCTCTGTGAAGAATATGGTACATCAGAGAGAGAGAGAGAGAGAGAGAGAGAGAGAGAGAGAGAGAGAGAGAGAGAGAGAGAGAGAGAGAGAGAGAGAGAGAGAGAGAGAGAGAGAGAGATATGAAAAAGCAAACTACTGGATAATACTCTGAAAAATAAACCAAACAGCTCTTAGGTGCCAACAAATACCAAATTGTAGAAGTTTATGAATGACCCTCCAACGTGTTTATTCCTCTTTCTCTTTGGAGTAAATTTTAATCGCACAACTCCTTTGCTGTTTTGCTTTTTAGTTGGCTTCAACACCGATATACAAAACCGTGATTTGTGCCAAAATCTGCAATTCAGATGTAAAACTGATAAATATGGACCATTTACTTCACCCCGCTTTTCGCTTCGAGTGCCGGGGTAAAAACCGTTACAAAAATATTATTTCCCCGCCACAAAGACTTTGTTTCCTCACCCCCACCACAAACAATGATCTCCCAATATATTGCTTTTTCAAAAAGAATTGAGTTGCCAGAGAAATCTTGCTGTAATCCAGGCTTTATTTGCTAGTCTGGGTTATTGCATCTGCAAGCAAAGCCAAAATTTAAACCAAGCTCCACAAATGATGAATACAAAAAAAAATTCAGTCAACTCATCCATAAAATATAGGCCAATCTCTGGCGTTAAATGCAATACTTTACGATGTCATCTCATTGATTAAACAAGATTTTGACACATTTAGTATCTGGTGGACAAGGTTTAGCCTGAAACAGGATTCTCAACTACCACACCTTGCAATTAAGCAGCATTTGCAAATGGGGCTGGTAAAAATAAATCGAATGGCATGCTTAATATTCTGGCAGGAAATGCTGGAAGCTCAGTATCTCAACGCCGATTTGTATCTGCTGACTTTCTAACAGAAAACATCGCACCGTCTTCACCTTCAATGCAATAGGCCGGCAATAATACATTCTCATTCATTAATTTGCCATTACAGTTGCCGTTTGGCCTTTATTCTGAAAATGTCACGCTTGTTACCCGACGTATTGTCTCAGCCTCATGCTGTTGGAAATGCTGGTCACATCCCTCGAGCAAGCCAGCAGGAGGTAAAACAGTACGTTGTGTTGTGGTCAGTGCTTTCAAGCTCGGATGCTTATTGATTAAGGAACGAGTGGGTTTGATGCTTCAAAAGTGGAACCTGTTAATCTTAATACCTTCGTTGAAGATAAACGAGCAGGTGACCAAAAAATCCGAAATCACTACGAACCGGCAGAGCTTTCCTTGTCAAATATCCATGGTATATTTACTGCTGGTTTTGGAAAGAGACACAGCGAGAGAGAAAGAGAAAAAGAGAAAAGAGGGAGAAAGGGAGAAAGGGAGAAAGGGAGAAAGGGAGAAAGGGAGAAAGGGAGAAAGGGAGAAAGGGAGAAAGGGAGAAAGGGAGAAAGGCACAGAGAGAGAGAGAGAGACACAGAGAGAGAGACACAGAGAGAGAGACACAGAGAGAGAGACACAGAGAGAGAGAGACACAGAGAGAGAGACAGAGAGAGAGAGAGAGAGACACAGAGAGAGAGAGAGACACAGAGAGAGAGAGACACAGAGAGAGACACAGAGAGAGAGAGACACAGAGAGAGAGAGACACAGAGAGAGAGAGACACAGAGAGAGAGAGAGACACAGAGAGAGAGAGACACAGAGAGAGAGAGACACAGAGAGAGAGACACAGAGAGAGAGACACAGAGAGAGAGACACAGAGAGAGAGACACAGAGAGAGAGAGACACAGAGAGAGAGAGAGACACAGAGAGAGAGAGACACAGAGAGAGAGAGACACAGAGAGAGAGAGACACAGAGAGAGAGAGACACAGAGAGAGAGAGACACAGAGAGAGAGAGACACAGAGAGAGAGAGAGACACAGAGAGAGAGAGACACAGAGAGAGAGAGACACAGAGAGAGAGAGAGAGACAGAGACAGAGACAGAGACAGAGACAGAGACAGAGACAGAGAGACAGAGAGACAGAGAGACAGAGAGACAGAGAGACAGAGAGACAGAGAGACAGAGAGACAGAGAGACAGAGAGACAGAGAGACAGAGAGACAGAGAGACAGAGAGACAGAGAGACAGAGAGACAGAGAGACAGAGAGAGAGAGAGAGAGAGAGAGAGAGAGAGAGAGAGAGAGAGAGAGAGGCAGGCTTAATTCATCCTTATACCAAGGCATGGCTAATTTTACAAAATATATATTTTACAAAATATATATTTTACAAAATATATACTAACTAATTACAAAATATAGAACAAAAATCATGATAACATTGCAACAAAGTATATATGAATTAATACGAATATTATTTTCAATAATGATAAGAATAGTAGTATCATATGGCAATAATAATAATGAACATATAATCCCCACGCTGGCCCCAAACCAATCTGGGCCGAGTGAAAGGCAAACCAATGCTCAAGCAGTGCAGCAAGCAGGTATGCAACAAGGTTGTGTAAACCAATGAAAATTTGGTCCAATGGAACAACGGGCCCACTGTTTATAACAAAAGGAGTAATACGAAGGGAAAAATGGGAAAGCAATTGGTAAAAGGAAGGAAAGAGCTACCATACAGGGAGAGAATATACAGTCAAGGGTACAAAGTTGGAAAGGAAAGGAAAAAAATGGGAAAGTAGATCAACAGAGAATGCATGACAAAGGGGGAATCAGTGTGAAGGAGGAAAATAAACGAAGAAGAAGGAAACGATGTACTTGTATAAATTGCCGGCTCACAAGTCAACGCAATATAAGGACACGCATAGAATAAAAAAGCAAAAAAAAAAAAAAAACATGCATGAAAAAAGAGCAAAATAAAGCAATAAAGGGAGGATAAAATGGAATTACGAGGTATCTTACAAGGAAAGGCTACAGCGGAGAAATGAATGGCTCTTGAATATGAAGTAAGGAATATGGGAAGGAGGAAATAATTAAGGGAAATAAAAACGAGTGAATAGCAGAGAAAACTGAATGAAAAGGCAGAACTCAAGGAATAAAAGATGGTGAAAAAGGAATGGGCACTTAGAGTTTAATAAATCATACAAGGACTACAATGTATAAATATATGTATTTATGTATAAATGATGACAAATGGCAATGATGGATGAAAGAAAATACCACTGCAAAATAGAAAAAAAATAGGAAATTAAATTCGATAGAAGGGGACCATGGAGATAGAGAGATCAGGTGAAGGTGCTCATCAAAAAGATCATTGTCATATGAAAGAAAAAGCTCGGCTTCCATTCAGCACTCGCAAGGTTCCTCACTGATTTTTCCATTGTGTCATGATGTTTTTAGTGATTAAAATATAAAGAAAAGCCAAGTGCTTATGGCCTACGATTGCCGAATCCACCACAGGAATAAAAAAAACAAACAATATATTGAGATGTTGTGAAGTGAGAAATAAGTCGGTGTTAAACAAATTAATTACCGAGAATATCAGCGTTGATTGAATCTGTGGATTAAGGTGTGCATTGAGGGCTTTCCCCAACAAAAGGAAAAATGAGGAAGGTTCAGTTATATTTGAAATGAATTTGGTGCTGTGAAACCCTCACATTAAAATAGGTGAACATACCCCGAAGCAGACTCGCAGAATTAGCTTCCAGTGATTATTTGAGGCAGATGTGTCCGACCAGGTTGAAATCAACCCTAATTTTATGATTTTGTTGGCGGTCCTGAAGTTATACCCATTCCATGAGGTTATACCCATCAGAAGAATCAAATGGCTTCAGCCAGGGGTGGGAGTGGCCAGAAAAGAATCATGAATAATTTCAAAGCGAAAATGAATAGATATGAGAAAGGTCATATAGAAATAGTGGATTTCACTCCTGCACACCACACAGGTGTCGACGGCTGAGGTGTCGTCCACCAGACGGCGGTATAATTGGGTTAACCTGAGGCGGTCCCTTCGGGTGGGTGCCTGGAATGTCCTATCCCGAAGAGAGGATGATCACCTGTCTCTGTTATCATCTGAGCTCAAGCGTTTGGACATCGGGATTGCAGCTCTCTCTGAGGTTCGGAGACCGGATTGTGGCGAGATAATGGTGGGTGGTTACACCAGCTATTGGTCTGGTCGCTCTGATGGTTACCATACCCAAGGAGTTGCTGTAGCTGTGTCCAATAAGCTGACCCCAATGATAACTGAGGTAACACCGGTCAACGAGCGTATTATGAGACTAAGGATTCGTCACTCCTTAGGTGTCATTTCCCTGGTCTCTGTCTATGTTCCAACTGAGGCGAGTGATCTCAATGTGAAGGATGCATTCTCTGCCATGCTCGAGTTTGTGGTTGATCAGTGCCCCAGACAAGATACACTACTAGTCTTTGGGGATTTCAATGCATCGATGGGAACTGATAGGGATGATGATGAGACATGTGTTGGTCCACATGGGTCAGGAATTATGAACCAGAATAGCACTAAGTTCCTTGACTTTGCAAGAAGTCATGGACTTAGGGTGGCTGGTTCATGGTTTCAGCGCCCACAAGCTCATCGCTGGACTTGGTATTCTAATGCTGGCGGTGTGGCAAAGGAGATTGACCATGTCCTCGTTTATGGTCACTGGAGGATGATCCAGAACTGCAGGGTCTACCGGAGTGCTCAGTTCCTCAATACTGACCACCAGCTTGTTGTAGCAACTCTAAAGCTGCACCTTAAATCCGGGAGAATGGTACCATCCCAGCCGACGCTGAATGTTGGCAAGCTCAATGATGAGAGGGTAGCTGAGGAGTTTGCAAACAGGCTGAGTGGACATTTTCAGGGTCTGGGTGCTTTGGGGGGTCGTGAAGAGTTGTGGAGTGCCTTCAAGACCACCGTCCTTGATGTTGCCGGTGGATGTCTTGGAACTCCCCGCTGGGCAACGAAGAATTTTGTCTCTCAAGGCACACTGGATACCATTGACCAGAGTCGCAGGGCCAGGCTGAATGGCAGAGCTGAGCTGTTCAGGGAGCTGAGGCGTAAAACTGTATATGCACAAGGGTGGACAAGGAGGCCTATGTGCTAGGAATCTGTGAGGGGGTCGAGCATCACCTGTGGACAGGTGATTCTCGTCCCGCTTACAGGGAAATTTGCGAATTGCGTTCATCCAAGCCCATCCCTTGGAGCACTGCAATTAGAGCAGAAAGTGGTAAGCTCTTGACAGAAGAGTCTGAAGTGAAGGCCCGCTGGGCCGGTTACTTTGAGCGGTTGTACCAGGCTGATCCACCAACTGTCGAGTTGGACGTCAAGGGTGTTACAATCCCTGTTGCTGACCCTCCAATCAACTGTGGTCCACCTTCGCTTGTGGAAACATGGGCTGCGGTGAACCGGTTGAAACGGGGTAAAGTTCCAGGGATCTGTGGCATCCATGCTGAACTTCTCAAGGCTGGTGGAAATGCTGCACTCGTGTCGTTGCATGCAGTTTTGTGCTCTGCCTGGAACACAGGTATCATCCCAACTGATTGGAAGAGGGGCCCTGTTGTCCCTCTCTGGAAAGGGAAGGGTGATCGCCAAGACTGCAACTACCGAGGGGTGACGCTGCTCTCAGTGCCGGGCAAGGTCTTTGCTCGGATAATTCTTGATAGAGTTTGCCACCATCTGCATGAGCACCAGCATCCAGAGCAGTCAGGCTTTACACCAAAGAGGTCAACAATTGACCGTATGCTTGCTCTTCGGGTCCTCACCAATCGCAGATGAGAGTTTCAGCAGGGGCTGCTTGCAGCCTATGTTGATCTCTGTAAAGCGTTCGATTCAGTGAATCGGGATGCCCTCTGGAGGATTCTTGGTCTTCGTGGGGTGCCACCAAAACTGATCGATCTGATGTCTGAACTCTACTCTGGTACTGAGAGTGCTGTGAAATGTGGTGGTACCATCTGTGACTTATTTCCAGTTGTTACTGGAGTTCACCAGGGGTGTGTACTGGCCCCCACACTTTTCAGCACTTGTATGGACTGGATTCTCGGGAGGATGTCGGAGAGATCAAGCTGTGGTGCATCGTTTGGGAATGTCAAGATCTCAGACCTTG
>NC_140966.1:17556577-17574077 GCF_056783735.1 Eptatretus burgeri
CATTTCCATTGTCCAATGAATAAAAAGTAACACCCTGATCACAGTGAAACAAGACTAAATCTTAGATCACTGGAAAGTAATGATAACGGTGCATCCTACTTTCAAGGAAATATATGTGCAAGTGTGCACAAACGACTCTGAGCTGTCTAGCCTGGGTTTGAATCCCGACCGAGCTATAAACTGTCATCAGGTTGTTTCGCAGGCAGGTCGATGCATCATTTGTGTTCGTGAATCCAGTCGAACTCTATGTTGGAGTCTGGTGTTGGCTTAGTGGTTAGGGCAGCGGCTTGAGATCCTAGGGTCCTGAGTTCAAGCCCCGTTGGGTGATGAATTAATACACCAGGGATTTGACTCAGCCTGTCATCCTTCCGAGGTCGGCGAAATGAGAACCAGTGTGTACTGGAGAGGGGCACTGCATCAACGACACAATCGCGCTTCCAAGAAATGATAGATCAACGACACCCCGGCAGCTAAGCTGCCATACGTAAGAAGAAGAAGAACTCTATGTTCTATTGTGGATTAATAAATGTGGAAAATTTATTGATTAAAAACTCTAAACGATGCCTCAAAAGGCAGAAATGAAATCTCAAATCTCTCGCTTCTAAAATAAATCACAAGTTTAAAACAGTAAAAGCTATGGATGAAGTTAAACTGGATGTTGATGAAGTTTGAGAATACAAGATAATGCAAGAAAAGCAAACTTTTTTTCACCCCACAATGACTAAGATCATAAAATAAGTTCATGTAAACAAAGTGTATGCTCACGGAAGAGCAATGTGATAGAGGAGGTAGAAGACAACACACCAACCGACAGCAGGACAACATGGGGATACAAAAAGAGGGTGAACAAAATGGGGAATGAGAGGGATGAGGGAATGAAACATTATTAATCTTTATCATCATCATTATTATTACAAGCATCGGGCATTCGGCAATCTCGCCCTCTGAGACACATTGTACATCCTGCCAACCCTGAAGGAAAGGTAACAACCTGCAAATGGATGAGGAGTAGGATATAAAACAAGTAGCGGTACATTCAAAGTACACCGCCCCCATGCCAAATAAATAAATAAATAATAAATCCTCCAGCACACGACATCACTGTGGCACCTTCGACACCGCCTTGCCGCACATGGAGTCGGAATTGGGAGGGAGTGGTGAACAATAATTGATTTCAAATTGAATAATTAAAATAAATAAATAATAATCGTAAAATAATTAATTTCTTAATCAATTGGCCAACACCATACCTAAACCAGCAGTGTTTTATCCGAATCTGTAACTTTTTGAAAATTAATTAATCGAAAAATTAAATAATTGATTAATCAATCAATAAAAAAATACTCTTTATAGCCAAATCACCAGGTCACTGTCTTGTTTAAAAATCAGCTTCCTCGCTCAAAAAGAGATATTGCAAGGATGAGAAATAAAATAAATAAGTAATTAATTAATCGATAACACGTAAGTAATTAATCAATGAACTGATTAATTGAAGAAAAAAACAACACTTTTTTCGCCAAAGCACATCTTCACTTTTGTTCCCAAATTTCAGCTTCCGAGCTCAAAGGATGGCTGAGATATCACCTGGACAAACAAACAATAAAACAAGAAAGAAAACAAACGGAGTAAAAACTGAGTACTCCCTTCCATCAGCACCTGGCGATCACATCATGCATCTCCTGGATGTGGAATTGGGAAGGAGCAGTGAACAATATCATGAATAGAGATGGAGGCTAACCTGAAGTGGTGGAACTGCCAACCTGAAGGCCCGTAGGTAAGACTGGGATTGATCACACCGCAGAAGGTTCCACAAGCATGAGAAAAAAAAAAAGAACAGAAGAGTGAAAGTAAACTGTGATCCTAGAGTTTGGGAAGTTTCACAATGAAGGATTGTGGGAATACACATATGACTTGGAAGGACTGGGAAGGGATGGAGGGCTGGATGAAAGAGCAAGATCTGAGGACAGACAGAAAGAGAACAGAGACCAGCAGTGTCTGTAAGGAGAAAGCAGAAGGCCCTGCACCTCCACTTCTTTATAAGAGGTGCCAATGATGTTTGGAGCTTTGATTTGACAACTTCTTGGATGACACATTTGAATCAAGGGAACAAAGCCCATATGGGAAAGCAGTTATCTATTGAGCAGGGCAGAAAGGCCGTGTAGCCTGTTGGAGACAAGGACTTAGTATGACGGAGAATGCCCAGTCGATGGCTGGCTTTAGAGGGCAGCTTTGATAGATTGTCTGCCCTGGAGAGTCGTACCTGATTACGAGGCCCAGAGGTTTGAGAGATTGAATTTCCTACAGTAGTCGATTGTGGAAATAGGTGGATTCGTTTTACAATACTTTCGGAGAAACAAGTGAGAATGCGATATTTGCATCGAGCTTGCACATATATGACATAAATGTAACGGGCATTTGGAAAATACCGTTGTACTTTTTTATGTTCGTGAATTGCAATAAGAATAGCAGACAGACAAATGAAGACATTATAATGGATATGAAGATGGAATCGCAGCTTGATAAGCTGTATGCTCAGATGTATCGCTGCCAAATTATGATCGACATTGAAACACCAATAGAAAAATTTCAAAATATCACATCCTATCATTAAACGAGTCAACATTAAAAGGAAAGATAAATATATATATATATATATATATATATATATATATATATATATATATATATATATATATATAAATGTATTTGATTTTTTTGGAGACAAAAGCAAGGATCATTGAAGAGTGACGTGACAGAGTGCAAAAAGGCACCATATGTCAGTGCGGCAGCGTGTGCATCCAACAAGCAAAGGGATGAACAAACAGGCAAAAGAGGAGATATAGGGGAGGAGGCACAGTAGTTTCCAAGAAGAGGGTTTGGGTTTGGGGGTGGAGGTTGCTGAGGGTAGAAGAGATGAGTTGGAATGGATTACATGAGATGGTGGTGTAACAACGTGACACCCTGAAGAGAAGAGTGGGATTGAACAGATACAGGAAGGGAGTTCCACAAATGGGGGGGGGGGGAATGGGACGGGGGGGGGGGACATAGAGATGGGCAGTGAATCTGGCTTTTAGGACATAAAATGTGGGGGTTACTAGAAGTACACTTGAACCCTGGAGTAGCTCAAGAGAGCTAGTGGCTGAGAGAGCAGAGAGAACCAGAATGGAGGGGAGGAAGTTAAAAATAAAAAATTAAAAAGATGCCACCAACCTTTTTTCAATTTGATAGCAACAGGCCGTGTGCCTCTTGAATTAGATATCAATAACAACAAGAGCTTTACATTCAACAGAATGCTGGAGGGGGAGATAGAGAGAAGAGAAGAGAGAGGAGAGATAGAGATAGAGATAGCGATAGAGATAGAGAGCAGGGGAGAGGGAGAGGGATAGGGAGATATAGATAGATAGAGAGATGTGATGCTGGCATACCAGCCGAAGGGGGGAGAGCAGTACCCAATCGATGTACAGCAAAGACTATGAAGGCTGTGAATAATTCTGATTTTTGAAAGAATGACGAGGGACAATTGAGGATGCCGGTCTATGCTTAGCTTTGGAGGCCATCTTTAATTTGCGGACTTCAGGATGCACCATTGAACTTTAAAATGAATTACAAGTATATATGTGGACAATAAATAAATCATCAATGGACTGCAATCTTCAAGTTGTTATCAATGTTCAATCGGGTTCAAGACAGGACATTGATTGGGCCATTCAAGAACTTTTTTTTTTCTCATTCAGTCTCTCCAGTGTGGCTTTAGCTTTGTGCTTCACATCATTGTCCTGCTGAAATGTGAATCTCACACCCAGTTTCAGATTCATGGCTGACTCAAGTAGGTTTTCATCAAAGATTCTCCTGTACTTTGCACCGTCCATTATCCCTTCTATCCTGACAAGCTTGCCAGTCCCTGCTGATGAAAAGCAGCCCCATAACAGATGCTGCCACCATCATGCTTGACAGTGTAGCTGGTGCTGACTGGGTGATGTGCAGTGCTAGGCTTGCACCAAATATAACGCTTTTAATTTAGACCACAAAATTCAGTTTTGGTCTCGTCTGACTACAAAACCTTTCTCCACATGTCTGCAGTATCATTAAGATGCTTTTTTGCAAATCCATTTGAGCTTTTAGATGCGTCTTTTTCAGCAATGGCTTATTTCTTGCCATCTATCCAGAGAGGCCAGCTTTGTGAAGGGAACAGGATATTGATTGATTGAACACTGACCCACATCTTGAACATAGAGCCTTGCAGATCTTTCAAAGCCATTGATGGATTTACAGTGATATCTCGAACCAGTTTCCTGCTTGTTGGGCTACTGAGTTTGGATGGGTGATCCGATCTCGGTGGAAAATGGGTGGTATGATACATCTTCCACTTCTTAATGATGGATTCACCGTACTCAAGGGGATAATAAGTGATTTTGAAATCTTCTTATAACCCTCTCCTGAACGGTGCTTCTCCACCACTTTATGTCTGACCTCTTTGGAAAGCTCCTTGGTCTTCATATCTGCCTTGTTGGTTGACCAAGTTAGTTCTACCTTAAAACTCCTTGGATAAGTGGGGGAGGTTAATGTTTAAATTAAACCACTGATTACATAAAGGTGAAACCTATAACACGTATTTTGTAACATTTCAAACAAATAATTTGCTCCTGATGTGATTTAAGGTTAATTAGGCAAAGGGTTTGAATAATTATACAACTAAGAATCATCTGATTTTCTCTGTTGATCTAACTCATTCACACTTTATCTGCAATTTTTTCACTTTATCACTTTGAAGTAGTATGTGAAGACTCTACATATTAAGTTTGATTTGAAAGCATCATGAAATAAGCTCCCATGACATAAAATGTGAAAACTTTGGACAGGAGTGAATATTTCTGCAGGCCAGTGTAGAAAAGTGATTTGAAAGTGGATCCCAGCATCATGGCAAGATAAGTGCACAGATGGGAATGCCAAAACATTTGGTTTAAACATTACAAGTGACTAATGTAAAAGGTCACGGCTCCAAATCGGACACAGCTCACTCCATTACACAAGCTTGGACCTCAAACATCTGAGGCTTCAGCAGCTCTAACCTGACAGATCTATCAATCTAGATCACTGCTGATAAACCGGACATTATTATGTTTAACATAATCCTTCATCCCACAGGATGTCAATGATTCCTTAGTGTCTCTCCGTGGCTATTATCTCATCGGATTTGATAGGCGTGAATCCCGTCCTAGCGGCAGGGTTCCACTTTACATGAAGAACTCCATCTCTCACTGTACATGTACCAATCTTACACCTCCCAAACCCCCAGGAGTATATTTGGCTGCAACTCCCCTTCCACTCCCAACTCTTGTTCAACTGTGTGCTTTAGCGTCTTCCAAAACAGTTACGACTCCATCGACATCTCACAAACAACATGGACCAACTTTTAACCACTCATTCCTACTCGCTCTTCCTCTGATGTAATGATTTCAACTGTCACCATGCGACTTGGCTGGGTCTTGGTGCCTCTCACAAGCCATGGCACTTCAGCATAAGACTTCTGTGACTCGAGGGGACTGATAATCTGTGAACTTTCCAACGCAGATTTCTCCCATTGGAAAATCCTGCCTTCTGGACACAGTGATAACAAACTTCCCTGCAAATGTCTCCTGCTCTTACTCTGCTCCAATTGGTTAATATCATTATATGCTTGAGGATGTCAGCATCTCTTTAGGTATTCTCAGAGAACAGCATCAACACCTGCGAGTCTGGCACTTCACTCAGGCACACTGGCAAGGACTGCAAGCATTCATCTCAATTCAGGAGTGGTCTCCTAATATCTACGACCCCTGATATCAACTCAACCTGGTAACTGTTTCACAGAAGCCTGCAAGTCTACTCTCTTTTCTACACATATCCATCCCATCTCATCTTCAGTTATCTTATCCTTCTTCCCATCCAGGGTTCAGTGAATCCTGTGGTGAGGCAGTTGCTTTGAAAGAACTTGCCTTCTCATACTGGAAGGCAAACCCAAACGAAGGCAATCTCCTTCCACAAGAAGTGTGTGTCCACTCTCAGAACGAGAAAACAACATACTGTATGTCCAATCTCAAGATTGAACTTTCAAATTTGTCTCCCTCCTCTAAAACCTGGTGGTGCATTGTTAAGTCTGTCTCTGGAGTATGCTCCCTTTCGATACCTTCCCTCACATCCAATAGCATCACAGCTGACTCCGTTTGTGAGAACTCTAAATGCCTCAATTCTGTGTTTTCTTCCAAATATTCTGTCCATAACACCACTCTCTCTGCACACACCCAACCCAGTCAAACCAAACTCCTCCTGGACTCTGTCTTTGTCACCTGAGAAGGCGGATAAGATTCTGACAACCCTAGAGTCTTGATTCTGCAAATGGATTAGACCGAATCAGCTCACGTGCCATTAAAAACCTGCTCTGCTGCTCTTGCACATTCTCTTTCTGCTCTATTCACCCCCATTATTTGCCCGAGGTCATCTTCCGTCTGCTCGAAAGACAGCCAACATCACTGCATTACATAAACAAGGTGCAAAAACCGATCCGCTCAACCACAGACCCGTCTGCTTACTTACAATAATCAGCTCAGGGTGATGGGATCAATCATTGTAATTGACATAAAATCCTTCCTTTATCCAATGGTCTCATCTCATATCATCAATCCAGATTCATACCAGGCCACTCTACTTTGGAAATCCTCCATCGACTCTCACAACAATGGATGGAGACCCACAATGTCCGACATGAGATTGGGGCCATATCTCTCAAGCTTTAGATACAGTTTGGCATCCCACCTTGCTCTCCGAATTCTCTGCACTGTTTAGCACACAATGACATGCACTCAAGCTTTTTGTACAATATAATCAAAATAACATGAGTTCCCTCACAAGGAACTTCAACGCAGGAAGAGGCCATTACGCCAATCAAAGCTTGCATAATTGTTGCTAGCCTATGGTTGTTTGTCTGTGCTCTATCTTATGTATGAAGCGGATCAATTTGTGTCTGTGGGTCGTAGGCGCTGGCCATTCTACAGGCCATGCCTTTCGCTCTCTCTTCTCCAGTGTCACAAGCACCACCAATTAGCTAGGCCACTCCTTTCCCTTCCCTTCGGCTGCCAAGACATTGCCGCCATCTTTTTCCCTCCGCATCGCTCTGAGGGTTCAAAGCCTTCTGTGGTTTTCGCCCGACTTTTCAAGGCTTATAAACAAACTAATGGACATTTAATTCACATATTATGTGAATTAAATAAACATAGCAATTGGCTTTGTCGGGAAATGCCAACGTCCTTAATGAATTAGTCAGGAGGCCGCCGGGAAAATTTCCGAGAGTGCGGATGCAGCGGTGGCGGGCAGTGGTGAGGGCGCAGCAGGAACAGGAATTAGTGAAGGTGAATGCTGTGGTGAGGGTGAATACAGTGGTGAGGGTGTAGTAGGAGCAGGCAGTGGTGTGGGTGTAGTGGGATCAGGCAGTGGTGCAGGTGCAATGAGTGTGGCTAGTGGAGCAGGTGCAATGAGTGCAGGCAGTGGTGAGGGTGTCACGAGTACAGGGAGTGGTGAGGGTGTCACGAGTGCAGGCAGTGGTGAGGGTGCATCAATAGAGTTTGGTGGGAATGAGGTCTTTGAGAGACAGTTTTTGTGGGTGATGAGACTATAAAATATGTTGATTCTTCATTCTGCAGGGGGGATCATAGACATAGAATTCTGTGCAGTTTTGAAGGAGCAGGAGTTAGGGACATTGAAGGAAGGGTAAACGATATTGTATCGAGTCATGACAGGAAGATGCTGGTTGTGGTACACCTTGGTGCGAATGATGTAGAGAAAGTTTACTTGGAGGTTTTGAAAAATAGATCCAGGGTGTTGGTTAAGCGGCTGAAAGCAAAGAAATGTGAGGTAATGTTTTCTGGGATTCTCCCAAAGTTAGGAAATGATACAGAAATTATGAGCAGAGTGATAGACATCAACTAATGGCTGGGAGAATGGTGCAGGGAGGAAGGTTTTGCATTGAAGCAGTGGGAATCATTTCAGGGACAAATGGAGTGCTTCCAGAATGATGGCCGCATGTTAAATCGAAAGGGGGCAGCAAGGTTTGCAGTGGGAACTGGGAATTAAGGAACAGTGGGAATTCATAAAAAGAAAGGGGCCACCACTGAAGGTGAAGTGAGGTTACGTTTTCAGCCCTTTCAGTCTGTTTGTCTGTAAACAGGATATAATAAAAAGTTGAGGACGGGTCCGGATGAAATTTTCTGGACAGTTCCAATGTGTGACAAGGATGAACTGATTAGATTTTGGTGAAGATCCAAATCCAGATCCGACAACTACAATTTTCTCAAGTGATTCCTCACCATTGAAAGATAGGGCCAAAAACAATATATAGCACGATATCTCAAAAATGTATTGGGCCAGATATGTTATCGTGGATCAGGCATTATGGGGCGGAGGTATGCGCTCGACCGAGTGCCTTTCTAGTTTGGTACAACATAACAGGACTGGAGTTAGATTTATATCACTATCGGAGTAAACAGAGGCAAGTGAAGAAAATAACTCGGCAAGCCGAAAGAGAGTATGAGAAGGACATGGCTAAGAATATTAAACATAATAGCAAGGCTTTCTTTAAGTATATCAGGGGAAAAGAACAGGTTAGGACCAGTGTGGGCTCGTTGAGGAATAGCACCGGGAGAGTGGTTCATGATGAAAGTGAGATGGCAGGCTTATTAAACAGGTATTTTTCTTCAACTTTTGCATAAGAACAGTCAGGAGAATTGTCAATAGCTGAGAGCATCTATCAAGGAGGTGAGGAAGGGCTTTTACAGAAGATCCAGGTTGGAGTGGAGAAAGTAAAAGAACAGCTAGGTCATCTAAGAGTAGACAAGGCTCCGGAGCCACATAATATGCACCCGAGAGTATTGACGGAGGTGGCTGAGCAGGTAAGCGAGATGTTAACGGATATTTTCAAAGGTTCACTGGAGTCAGAACAGGTAAACAGGACAGGAGTGAAGGGTCAGGGAGTAGCAAATGTAACACCATTATTTAAGAAAGGATCCAGAGAAGAAATGGGAAACTATAGACCTGTTTGTTTGACTTCCGTTCTGGAGAAGGTGTTGGAAACATCAATTAGGGACCAAATGAGGAACCATTATATAAATCCAAACAAATTAAAGGTAGTAAGCATGGGTTTAAGCTTGGTGTTGGCTCAGTGGTTAGGGTGGCTTGGCTGACTTGGGATCTTAGGGTCCTGAGTTTGAGCCCTGGTGGCCACTGAATTAGCAATAGGTGTGGTTGACTCAGCCTGTCATCCTTCTGAGGTCAGCGAAATGAGTACCAGTGTACTGGTATAGGGGCACAGTATCAGCAGCATAGTCATGCCCAAACAAAATGATAGCTACCCGGCAGCCAAGCTGCCATACACAAGAAGACGAAGCATGGGTTTACCAGAGGTAGTTCCTGTCTAACAAATCTTTCAGAGTTCTATGAAGCAGTGTCTGATTGGGTGGATGAGGGAAAGGCAGTGGACATAGTATATCTCGACTTTAAGAAGGCATTTGATAAGGTACCACATTGGAGGTTGTTAGCCAAGGTGAGGGCTTGTGGAGCGCCTGGTCAGGTAGCTAATTGGATAGCAAACTAGCTGAGTGGTAGGAAGCAAAGAGTGGCTGTCAGCGGGAGGATGTCTTGCTGGGAGGATGTAAGTAGCAAGGTACCTCAGGGATCAGTACTCGGACCATTACTATTCATTATTTACATCAACGATTTGGATAGTGGGGTGAAGAGGAGGCTTTCCAAATTTGCAGATGGCACAAAGCTTGGAGGTAAGGTGGATAGCAAAGGGGGTGGTGATAAGATTCAGAAATGTATCGATACTTGCATAGATTGGGCAAAATATTCGCAGATGCAATTTAAGTGTAAGATGTTGGGGATGGGGGAAGAATAATGAAAATAGAGATTACATCTCTTTCGAGTGCAGCCTTATGGCGGCTGGTTGCATCATTAGTGAGGGACGTGGTTATGTCGCTGATGCAGTGTCCCTATTACCAATACACTGGTACTCATTTTGCCAACCTCGGAAGGATGACAGGCTGAGTCAACCCCACCTGGTATTAATTCAGTGGAAAACGGGGCTCAAACTCAGGACCCTAGGATCCCAAGTCAGCCACCCTAACTGCTAAGCCAACACCAGGCTTGAGATTACATGATGCAAGGGGAAATTTTGGAGCGTGTCAAACAGGAGAAGGTTCTGGGGGTGGTAATAGATACGGAAGGTACGCAGGCAGCACAGTGCCAGGCAGCTATAGGTAAATAAAATATGGTATTAGGCTGTATTCAGAGGGGGATCATTTATAAATCAAAAGAGGTGGTATTAACATTGTACAGGAATTTATTGAGGGCCACACTTAGAATAGTGTGTGCAGTTTTGGTAACCACAACTCAGGAAGGACATAGATGCCATAGAGAGGGTTCAGCACAGGGCGACTCGATTGATTCCATGCCAAGCTGGTCTAAGCATTCAGGAGCGGCTGAAGGAGACAGGGCTCTATTCACTGGAAAGGAGGCGGTTACAAGGAGATATGAATGAGATGTTTAAGATAATGAAAGGTATCGATAAAATAAATGAAGATGAATTATTCAACAGAGTAGACAGTGATAGGACCAAGGGTCATAGCCTGAGAGTAAAGAAGAGGAGAGTTAAGACGGTAGTAAGGCAGGGGATCTTTCCCTTGGATAATAGTTAACACATGGAATGGTCTCCCTGGAAAGGTAGTGGCAGCAGACACATTGGATAAGTTTTAATTGGAATTAGGTAGGTACCTGGAAGTTATGGAGATAGAGGGGTTTGGGGATGTTGGCAGAACTTTAAGGTAGCTTGAGCATTGATTGGTGATTGTGTGCGAGTGAACAAAGTGCTGTTGGTTGGGGGGGGGGGGGTCTCATCAAGGGGTGTTGTGTGGTTGATGTGTTTTTTTATTTTTTACCCAAGAACCATTTTTGCCCATGCTCCCTCCCCTGGGAAAAAATAAAAATAAAAATAAACTCCAGAAAAGGAAATACAAAAACCGAGAGAAAAAAAAGCACCAAATAAAAACAAAAACAACAAAAACACCGACATCTTAGACTCGGAGCGGATGATTTAACCATTATGTCACATCTATTGAACATGTCACCAAAGTTTAGGCACTCATGATGATTGTTGGTTCACTTCCAGTCATCCCACACTCCAGTAATAAATTCCAGTCACTCTTCACTTATCATCATCATCATCATCATCATCATCATCATCATCATCATCATAGCAGTACAGCTCTGCCCTCAGCAAATGATGCAACCAGCAGCTATGTGCTGCTTACGAAAGGAAAGGAATCATCATCAACGGGTTATCTAACCTGGGATAGAAAGAAGGCATAATTCAACTGCACCGATATTGCAATATGACTTATCATAAGCAGCTTTACGATGCATACTTTTTCAGTCTGATCGGAGGCAATCTTCTTTTCATTTATTGTGCCGTTCACGAAAGGGTTGATCTTTACAACACCTTACACATGGGTTCTCTGTTTGCAGTGTCGCTGTCATACTACATCAGGTATGCATCCACATCTCCATTTTCAGGAAGGAATGGTTTGTTTTTTTTGTTAATTTTTTTGCACACAATGGGGGAGCACAAATCTGGGGCAAAAAAAAACAACAAAGGTTGCTTTTCAGGCACCTCTGCAAAATAAAAAGTGTGGGTTTATTATTGGATTAATATTAGCTGGTAGTGGGGCAACTTAGCTAAATATAGCATACCAATTGTGCATTTTGTGAGGAAAGCACCAAATTTGGCACACTAGTAGCCTATCATATTGTTGTGGTTGAGGAAATTCGCAAACCACCATTCAGGTCCCGTAGGTGAGATATCTCTGTAAGTACATGTGTAGTTAGCCCAAACCCGTTGTTTAGAGGGAATAAATGTGATTCATTCGGGCTGCGACCCTTTAAGATAGCCGTTTTTCTGTTCTATCTTTATTTTGAACCAACCACGTCTCAACCGCCATCACACAACAACCACCAACCGCAACGCCGCTTCACAACAACGCCAACAGCCACGACCTTTACCGTCATGGCTCGCTCCTGTAAACATCGCATCACCGCCATTCCAAGCGTCGCCATGGCCATCACCGCCACTTTAGGCCCTCCACCACCTTCACCTCTCCTCCTTCTGCGGCCATTCCCGCGCCGCTTGTGAACGCCAAGCGTCAGGCTGTCCTGGCCTCGTGCGGGACGCGCGCTGAGCCGCGGGTACAAAGAGCGGCCTTTCCGAGGGGAAGTCAGATCAGGAATGATTCACGCCCACTTCCGATCCGTCCAATCATTAAGCGCGGGGCGATTTGGCCCCGCCTCCAGGCGCGTCGGAGTAGAATCTATATATGCAAATTTGAGGATCAGGGGAGGTTCACGCCCACTTTTCCTCCGTCCAATGGGTGAGCGTGGCTCCGCCCCCGAGTTCATCCTGATCCGGAAATCTGCATATGGTTTCCCCTGCCGTACTATAAAGCGCTGAGTGCGGGGCGAATTCAGTCAGTTTTTCTGTTTCGGGCTCAGGCGAGTTGGAGAGGTGTGGCGGCGGCGAAGTGTGGCAGCAGCAGTCAAGACGGGTCTGGAGGCGAGTTGGTCTGTCGGGGAGCTGCAGAGAGGGGAAGCCGGGAACGCGGTCGAGGTTGCAGTGGAGTCGCTCGTCGCGGGACCCAAGCAAGCCAGCTATCCTCTTTCCCCAGAGCATCAACAACCCCCCCTGTTTCCCCCCACGCTGAGATAGTGCCAAAAGGGGGCCCCATTCCCACCCCATTCCAAGCAGTGCCAACAAAACCCGCGGAGGAGTGCGGAGTCGGGGCACCGCCGCGACATTTTGCGGCTCATCACAAGACGGGTAGGCTCCACGCGGTCTCGGCCCACAGGCTCGTCTGCCACCTTGTCGTTGAGGGTGGCCCTTTTCTTTTTGCTTTTGAATATATGTGTTGTCGGCGCCGTCTGTAAAGTAAAACTGTGTAAGTGTTGCTGTGTGCTCGCGTAGTCGGTAGTAGATCTGCATTGTTGTGTTCCTTTTGTTACATTTGCTTTTGGTGCATAATTGTTGTAATTGTATATGTGTGCTTTCCGTTTCCCGCGGAATAAATGTGCCTCATGTTGAACTGTTTTTCCCGTTTCGCTTCGTCTTTTCTTTAATTGAATCTCCATCTTACTTCACGTAAAGGGTTGGTAGGGGGCTAAATACGCCCGATAATTAATCGGAACCGTCGAGGTTGACGATAACACCGCTTGGTTATCCCGATAGTACGGAACGGGTCGCGAAAGTGGCCCATGTCCGGGGTCGACCTGCGGCGAGGTGCGATCGCCCGGTCTACCCTCTGTGTGGGTACTTAGGGAGGTCGAATTTGGCGAACAACCCTATCCCATGCGGGGGGCCGATTGACACGATCGTGGTGAGGCCGAAAGGCCCACCCGTGACTAGTTCCCGGCGTTAGTCCGAGAGGGTCACGACGGAATTGTCCGTCCGGTGGGCGATGTGCCGCGATTCGAGTTACGTGGCCGCTCGCACGCCGGCAGGCGCGAATTCGCGACAATATTATGAACAGATTTGGATATTGGGCCATCTCAAAATTTTTGATGGCAGTGGAAAATGGCTGCCACAGCCATCAGCGACTGAATTTGAGATGGCCCAATATGCAAATCTGTTCATAATATGATAGGCTACTAGTGTGCCAAATTTGGTGCTTTCCTCACAAAATGCACAATTGTTATGCGAAGTTGCCCCACTATGGTCACCCCCAGGCCGTGAATGAAATACGAAGAGCACAAACTGACTTACTTAAGGCATGCCGATGATTTAGGTCAGTCTTTTAGCTCTTACATGAGCCTCAACATGGCATCCAAAAAAAAAAAAAAGATGTTATTGAAACACCAGAACAAAAACCCATGCCTTGTTATTGTAAAAAAAAAAAAGTGGGGTCAATGTTTTAACCTCATATTTCACAAAAAAATGTCGTTTCTACACAAAAAAATACGAGGTGTAAATTTGTGAGGACTTTATGAAAAAGCGAAGGTTATGGGTAGAAGGGGGAGAGTGGGTACTTCAGAATCGTGCGCGCGCGCGCACACACACACACACACACACACACACACACACACACACACACACACACACACACACACACACACACACACACACACACACACACACACACACACACACACACACACACACACACACACACACACACACACACACACACACACGAGTTACCCAATATTTGAGTTAGTGACACCACTTGGCCACCTGTACACTGTTTGTTTGCACAGCAAACACATGAGAAGTTGTAAATAATATTAATATCATGCATCAGATCAAACGCACCACTGGTCTGCTATCATACCGTCACGGTCACAGGAGCAAGATCATGTGTAATCTCTAAGGACTCTAACTAGGTCCAAAGCGAATGACTTGTATCACACCGAGAGGACTCGGCTATCTTATTGCATGCGTGATGTTTACAATAAAATTAGAAAGATGACAACGGTGCCCAGTAGTAATTTTTTATCACAGCAAGACATTGTAAAATTAAAATTATCTTCGAAACAAAGATTAATTTCAGAACTGGAATTCAGAGGTATTGCAATATTAGAGGACGTATTAATTGTTCGATGTCTGCTGGCACTAAGGTAACCTTTCAAAGGTCTGATTTTGGATGCTGGTGATTTTGGCGCTTTTTATTTTATTTTCATGGGTGATTTTGCCGGGTTTATGGGAGAAATCGCAAGTCACCCCTGCGTCTTTTTGACGTTGCCCCTGCCTCTGATGGCAAACACAAGCGAGCAGAGCCAATATCTCACATATGTTTGCTGGAGGTTAATCAATTTTAGGGGATAAATCTGTCTCACCGACCTCAGTCTTTTAATGCCACTGAAATTTCTGGCAGCAAAGGCTGTAAATGAGGCAATGGTTAACTGTTAGTAACCCTTCCCCCTAAAAAACAAACACACAAACAAAACAAACAAAAACAACAGTCAATATAATGCAGCAGCGTGACAGATGTCAAGAGGTGTGTGTGTGTGTGTGTGTGTGTGTGTGTGTGTGTGTGTGTGTGTGTGTGTGTGTGTGTGTGTGTGTGTGTGTGTGTGTGTGTGTGTGTGTGTGTGTGTGTGTGTGTGTGTGTGTGTGTGTGTGTGTGTGTGTGAGATAATTGAGTTAAAAATGTTCTTCAGATGTGGCTTTAATAAAAATTTAAATAACTGTTGCTTCCTGGGGAGTTGAATTTTGGTAAATGAGACGACATGTAAAATGACAACATACTCGAGTCCTTCTGGATATTTATTTTCCCAGGAAGTTTAATATTGTGTGAAAAATCAGATTTCTTGTTTAGTCATTTTTACATCCAGAAATGTATGTACATTTAGTTGTTTTTATTTTTTAAAGCATTGGTCCCAGGATGTAAAACTGTGGTAACCTATTTGTTTCCTGACATGCACTGAAATATGACCACTGTTGTTGCGTTCCTGGCATAGCGGATCTGCATTTGTTTGTTTTGAGCCCGACATTAGCTTGTGCTCAGTTTCCATTCAGCTGCCACTTGCAATATTGTTTTCATTAAAAGAAATTTCAACAAAGCGTGTTGTTTGTTTGTTCGAAAGGTGATGTGTAAAACGCCTCCAGAAATTTTGTTCTTTGAAGATACATGAAAGAAGACGTATAAGTGATGTTGAATTAAAACAATAGGAGTAAAAAAATAAAACAAACAGGAGTGAGAATTGCTTTGCAATGCATGTCCCCTACCGTTGTGATATTTTTAAAGTCCAAAAAGGACATAACTGTGAAAAAATTGACGAAACTCCCTGAAACACAAACTTGTTCTGTGCCGGATCATAATAAAGGCATGCCCCAAGTTTCAGTTGAATATGTTAAAGGGTATGGGGAAAAAAGTCTGGAAAACCACAGGTGGGACGAATGGACGCACAGATGGACAGATGGACAGACTGAGAGCAAACCTATAGTCCCCTCCAGTGAAACCAGGAAGGGGCGAATAGCTATTGAAGGACTCTGACCTCCGATTGAAGGATAGGTGGATGCAAAAAGTAAGGGGGGAATATTTTTCACACAAGAAAGGCCACAATTTTTTTTTTTTGAGGTAATGCTCATGAAGGAGCTAATGCACATAATCACATGTAACACAAGGACATGTGGAGACATTTGTGCACATGATGCTACACTAATTACAGAGACGAGCGACGAACCCATCCTTGTGCACGGTTTAATCCCCTCCGGTATTATGGAGCCCCAAAATTTTGATATTTGAGTATGACTTGCAATACCCACGTTTACTGGGAGCACCATTGCAGGATGCATATTGACATGGAAAGATTTGAGTGCTCCCATTGCCATCAACCCCCAACACGTTCACAACCTTCCTCTGCAACTTCCTCCCCCAAGTACAACCACCAATTTTTAGCCCATTATGTCCAGTAATTCAGGGCCACGACTGCATAAAATTCGAACACACCAAAAAAACATCGAAAAAATAAACACACACACAAACATGCATGCAAACAAACAGACACAAGCACACACACACACACACACACACACACACACACACACACACACACACACACACACACACACACACACACACACACACACACACACGCAAGCACACATACGCAAAAACACACAAACAACAAAAACAAAAGACAAACACAAACAAAACACACAAACAAACACATAAACAACTACACATACACAAACAAAACACACAAACACGAACAAAACAAAAACAAACACACAAACACATAAACAAAACAAACACAAAAACAAAGGGAAAAAACACACAAACACAAACAAAATGAGGGCACTCTGTCGAGTGCATACCTCCGCTCCATAATGCCCGATCCACGAGAACATATCTGGCCAAATAAATTTTTGAGATATCGTGCAAAATATCGTTTTTCTCTCTCAATGGTGAATTGGCTCAATTGGCCCAATCTCTCAATGGTGAAGAATCACTTAAAAAAATTCTAGTAGTCAGATCCGAAACCGGATCTTCACAAAAGTCTAATCAGTTCGTCCTTGTCACACACCGAACCTGTCCACAAAATATCACCCGGATCCGTCCACAGCTTTTTGAGATATCCTGAACACAAACAGACAACGAAACAAACAACCAGACAGGAAGGGGGTGAAAACATAGCCTCTTTCACCTTCGGTGGTGTTGGTAACAAACACCCACAAACAAAAATACAAAAATGAATAAATAATTAAAAACACACAAGCAAACACAAACAAAACAAAACACAAAAACAAACTCAAACAAACACACAAACAAACAAACAAACAAACAAGCAGTCATAGACTGGTACTTACGAAATCGTCAACTTGACCTCTGACTTTGTCTAATTAAAGCTGTCTCTAGAGAAGGGAGCGACGCAAACCAGAAGTTTCTACGATGATTCTGTACCAAACCATCAAAAATCGAATGTTTGA
>NC_140966.1:17576577-17594077 GCF_056783735.1 Eptatretus burgeri
ATGTTTGGTACTACAGAACTTAAATATTGATACAAACAAACACGATATAATAGTGACCGAAGCTTTTCGTGCTGCACTCTTCAGGGTTAAAATCACAGCAAGTGAAGAAAGAAGTGAAGGCATGTGCTTTATACGCAAGTCTCAATGAGGTAAACGCTGATTGGTTCAACCGTAATGACGTCATAGTTAATCCGAACAACCATTGGTCGGCTCATCTTCACTTCGAGCTCCCATTGGCTGGAGCAGAGTTCGTCGATGATTGACGTTTGCAACCACATCCTGGAGAGAGGGGGGATGGGTTTCCCCTAAGGTCCATTCACCATTTGTTACCGTACTTCCCTTGATCTTTCCATGCTGAAAGAGACACAGAGATCGTACAAATTCCTTTTGACGTATCAGGATTCTGATATCAGGATCTTGAGATTCTGCAAACCTAGTATAAAGGAACCACACTTTGTGGTCAGCTAACGATTCTGATATCAGGATCTTGAGATTCTGCATACCTAGTATAAAGGAACCACACTTTGTGGTCAGGTTGCACCTCCATATTGGTTGGCACAAAAAGGGGTTCTCTCAATTTGGCTGTTTTGCTCCATAAAATAAACCTTTACAGCAACACAAGGACCTGGCTTTGAAGGTTCTTCCACTGAGGATAACTTGCATTGCAGTCAAGTGTGTGGGATTGCAAGAAGTTTCATATTTTTTGGATAAAGATTTCAAGTCAACAAATTATAGCTGGAATACCATTTCACCAATGACATCATTATTATCACTCTATATACCCCATGGGGAGTTGATGACATATGCCAAGTTTAAATATTTTTCATTGAGCAGTTTCGGAGAAAATGATACCCAAATTTATTTCCTTTAATCCAATATGGCTGCCATACCATATGACATACGACATCAGAGCGAGCAATAAATATTCTCCATGAGAAGTTCCTCCGATGTTTAAAGTTTCACATCGATTGGACAAGCAGCTGTAGAGAAAAACATTTTTAAAGTGAAAATATATGGATGCGGAGACACACACAGACAGACAGACAGACAGACAGACAGACAAGGAGACACACACACAAGAGCATTGCAATAGTCTCGCACCCCACTCGGGGTGAGACGAACAATAATGTTATATATTATTTCCGAGTTTGTGGTTTCGTGTCGCGCTATCTTCGACTTTGTTCTGCGCTGGAGTAACGTGATATTCAGCTTACATTATCTCAAAGACCATATGAGGTGTATGGTGCAAAAAAAGTAAATAAAATGGTTCTGAAACAGTGAAATTGTATTCCACTTACTGCATTAAAGTAAAATTACTACTGATACTCTGCATCAGTTCCTTTCTCAAACACACCCACCCCAACATGTTGCGCAGAGCGCGGGTTATGCTCGTACCTATTATGGCCTCACAACATACACCACTCAAAACAAAACAAAAACAAAAACTAGAAAGAGAAATCAGAGATTGCAGACCCTTGCCAGGACTTGTTTTGTGTGCAAATAAATGAAGGGATGTACTAAATGAAAGGTCTAAATAGTCTCGTTGCAAATGTGTTATGGTCAAACGTCTGAAAAGTTGTAAAGGTCAAATGGTCTGAAGGTCTAAAGGTTGAAAGGTAGAAAAGTCTGAAAAGGTCTCAAAGAGTCAAAATGGTTTTAAGTTTCTTCAGGGTCTTAAAAGGTCAAAGGGGTATAAAGGGTGTAATTTAAGGTCGAAAGAATCAGAATTGTCTGAAGGGGTCTAAAGGGTCCTAAAATGTATAAAATGGTCAAAACTTCAAAGGGGTCTACAGGGTATGATAAGATCTGAAAGGCATGAAGGTCTAAAGGGTAGAAAGGAATCCAAGGGTCTTTGGGGTGTTAAAGGGTCTTAAGGTTCTAAGAGGTCGAAGGGTTCTACAGGGTGTAACGGGGTCGATGGGGTCTTCATGTTGTAAAGGGTCTTAAAAGTGTATTCGGGGTCTAAAGGGTCTTAGGAATCTGAAGGGTCTTTGGGATCTTAAAGGTCTTTTGGATCTCACATGTTTTAGGGCTCTAAAAGGTCTTCAGAGTCTTAAAGGGTGTTCGGGTTCTAAATAGTCTTAGGGTTATAAAGGTCTAAAAGATCTTAGGAGTCTCAAAGGGTCTTATGCTCCTAAAGGCTCTAAACGGTCTTAGGGGTCTTCATGGTCTTAGATTGAAAAGGATTTAAAGGGTCTTTATGGTCTTCGGGTTCTCAGGGGTGTAATGTAATTAATACACACTCACGTTCTGTGCAGACAAACACACAACCAGACAGACTGACGGACCCAAATGCAACACCATCTCCTCTGGCTAAGGTAACTACAACATAACTAGGTATATCGCATACTTCTGCCAGGCTGGACAGTTTACGTTTTGTATCCCACTGATAGGCCGGATCTGCATCTGGACATGAACCAAAATCTTATCGGCTTGTTCTTGTCACCGACCCAACTCATCCATCTCGTTTTGTCATAATCCGTTTTGTCATGAACCCAACCTCATCCAACAAATTTTTTTTTGAAATATCGTGCCACATATCATTTTTGGCCCCATCTCTCAATGGTGAAGAATCACTTAAAAAATTCTCGTATCCAGATCCGGAACTTCACCAAAATCGAATAAATTCGTCTTTGTCACACATGCGGCCCAGCCTGTCCACCAAGTTTTGTCCGAATAAGTCCACAACTTTTTGAGATATCCTGCTCACAGCCAAACACACAAACAAACAAACAAACAAACAAGGTTGAACACATAACCTCTGTCCACCTTCGGTGACGGACGTAACAAAGGAGGCTGGCTAATGATTCAAACATTCTGAAAATCATTCACTTACAAATCATGAAGTTCATACATTCGACCTCAAACATTTTCTGCCTTAAAATCGATACTTATGGCAAATTATTTTAACCCAAAGAAGATCCTTGATAGTTGAGTGGGGGGCAAACTTCACAAGATGAAGCACACACTATGGAACTGTAGTTTACTTTTGATTCATTGGGGCATTCAGCATGAGATTTCAGCATTTCTTGCTGTTGCGGATTGGTCATGTGTTCAAAGCAATTCTCAGCCAAAGCAACGTTCACGTATTACAAACATTCGAATGACTCCGATTTTTATATATTCTTTTGTAATGAAGTGATTGGGTGCTAGGATTTGTTCTTATTGAGCAAAATTCACTCAAGAGTCATGGTGAGTCTCTCAGGTGTGCAGCAAGATGACTACCACAACGATGAGAACAACCAGGAACATTTATAGCATGTGCCAAACGATAAATCACTTTGTTTTTGTTTCTCCGTATTTGTCAGTAAACCAACCAGGCAATGAAGTATTGAACGAGCCAATTAGAGGGAAATTATCAAGAGGACGACAGATATTAAGATGGAGGGAGATTGTGTAAAGAAATTTGAAGTGTGTGGGATTGAGAGAGGAAGATATGGAGGACAGAGGGGAGAGGAGAAGGTGGATCTGAGTGGGCAACCCCTAACTGGTGGGATTAAGGTGCAGACAACGAAGACTACGAAGAAAAGAGAAGACGACGAGGATTATGATTCGTCAGCAAGTCTCAGAACGTTTAAAATTGATCTCTATTGTATCATTTACTTTCCATACATTGATGATATTCTACCTTATTTTGTGGTCACTACTAATACACAACAAAGCCGGTTGAATAAATTCCCTGAAACTCCATTTCCCAAAATGTTCGTCACTCCAAAAATGATGAATACGCAAGATGGTGCATTAACAAAACCAAGTGGGCCTTACATAGACACAAATCCATAACAGATACAAAAATGTAGATTAAGGTTAGCAATGCATGGGGAATTACGAAGGATTAGTGTGCACCTGCAGATAGGTCGTGTAGGCTGTCTTGCTACACGATATGCAGAAACAAAGGTTGAAACCTGATAGAACGACGTTACATCCAACTGATTTAAAATGTCATAAAAATGGCTCTCTCTTTCTACCTACTCACAGAGACCTGTCCAATAAGAGTACACAGCAAGCCACCAATTAAAGTTCCCAAAACAGCATCACGGAAAGGCTCTGCCTAAAAATACAGCTGGCCATTAGGCTTTAATTGCAACCGTCAGTTGGTTTGCCATATCTTGAGGTGGAGGGTAGACAAGCAAGCTCGGTGGAGTCAGCGAACAATCGGAAGGACTGGGACGCTGCTGTCAAATACCAATCTTGATTACATTTGCAGGCTGTTAAAACAAGCTAACTATTTTGAACAGACGCCAGTGTTTGGAGCAGACTGTATTGCAAATAGTCAACAATTTCTGCAAAGGTGGGAACAGGGAAAACCAAAAGTATAGAGATGGATATGGTCGAGGGACGAAAATGGGGGATAGATTAGAGTAGTTACTTCATCGTGCATGTTGGAGAAGTGTGGGACAATTCCCAAAAGTGACACGATCTGTTGAGTATGTGTTTAAAAATAAATAAAAAAATCAAGTCCTCCCACCCAATTGTCTGTGTCTAAGCTCTGTCCCCCACCCAACCCCAACCTCCCAACTTTCTTAAATCTTCCCCATCATACATCGGTCCTTTTGTGAAATGTCCCTCACTTCAGAGCCAATCAGCGCAGCCCACCACACAATCGCGGGGTTGGTGGGTCACCTGGTGGGTTAATCGGTGATTGCGTTAGCCGATGAACATGCACCACAGCAATAAAAAATGCCTCACAGTGAAACTTCAAAAAGTGCATACACTGCACGCAACGCGAGTGATATAGGTTTGTGGCACAAGTGAAGAGAAGTTCGTGGTTGGTGAGTGGCACAATGTACGAAAGAACGTGGCACAATGGGGAGCAGCGTGGCATTAGGGGCACAAGGCAGCATACAGGTCGTTGGTTGCGCTTGGCTGGTTGAAGAACACAAGGCACAGGGAGGACAAGCCTGCATGGAACAACTGCACACCTGGCAGGACCCCAACAGCTGATCAGAACTGGAGGGATGAACCACGAGCTGTTGTGTGGGAAAAGACCATGTGCACAAGCAGGACTCGCACATCACAGGTTTTTATTTTGTCCCATCATCTCCCTTATCAGTCCCGTGTTCCCTGAGTGAATGGTTAAGGTATATTTGTTAAACTGTTGTAGTGACGGGTACGTTGGTGTAATTTTTCATTGTTACTGTCTGTAACCACCGCTGCACAGCCATCTTGTTCTTCTTCTTCTTCTTCTTCTTCTTCACCTTTTCTCTCCATAATAAATCACCTTTTTGTTGAGAACTTGTATGTTGATCGTGAGCAGGAACAATAGCGCTTAGACCTTAGAGGATTGAATGATTGACCCGTTTGATGGGCAGATTGGGTCTGTGCTGAAGTGCCTCCACCGCGGATCACCACCGGCTTTCGCTCAGCCAGTCATCTTGTGGCTCAGCCATCTTGTTGGCTTTCTGGTACAATCATTGCATTCGGAGATGCCAAAATTAACCTGGTGGATGTGGAGATCTTGTCATCCCATACCCATGGGCGGCATGACGGTTATTGAAGACCGTATGACCTTAAGAGTGTATTTCAGGGAAAACCAAAAGTATGCATGTTTCACTCCCCCTTCCCACAACCATTGCACAATTACTTTCACTCTGCTATTCTCAATTTCCTGAATACATCCCTGTTCTTGGGGCAATTACCATTCAAGCACCAAATGCTGAAATAGCAATGCGTGTAACCTTGAGCCGTCTGTCCTTGGTTGGCATCGTTGTGGACCTGTAGTCCCTTTACAAACTGACCATTGTCGTGCTACATGCAGGGACACTGAATCTCTTGAATACAATATATTTGTTCTTGACACAATGACGAGCATGCCTGGTGTTGGCTTAATGGTTAGGGTGGTGGGCTTGGGATCCTAGGATCCTGAGTTCAAATCTCGCTCGGCTGTTGAATTAACACCAAGTGGGGTTGACTCTGCCTGTCATCCTTCCGAGGTCGGCAAAATGAGTACCAGCTTGCTGGTATCCTGTGTCGGACTGACAACACGTCCAGGATTGTGCCCAATAGCCCAGGAGACTGCTTTGGCAGCACCAATGCTCTGCACAGAGTATGGTCCCGATGGATGGATAGAATGACGAGTCAAGCTCAAATAGTGAAGTGCAGTAAATGTACAGAAAAAAAAATGTTCATTTTATGAATCAACTTCTCTCGGGTCTGAATCCTCACTGTGATTCGGAGCGTGAAAAGCATAGCAGAACGGCTTAAATGTTGATTTGTTCAGCCTTGAGGTGTCTGTCCTTGGATATAATTTTTGTGGATTGCAATTCCTTTACAATTGACCATTATGGTGTCACATACAGGGACACAGCAAGGAAGAGCACAAACTTTTGGCATTTGCAAATTCAGTTTCAACCACACACTGGAGTCAGCTTGTCGTTAAAATCCGGTCTGAAATTGTTGTTGAAGGGTTGAGCTGAAGGGAGGACTGGCCTTCTTCCAATGGACCCTTAAAGTACATTTGATTGGTTCTTCTTGCCTTCAGGGGGCAAGAACGAATGAGCAGACACAGCAAGATGCAAGAGTCAAAAGACATGAGGTCATGAGTGCGGAATAGCAGAAACTATGTTGTTGTTGCTGTTGTTTGTTCTGAGTTGCAAAATTATGTCGCTCATTGTAAAGAAATGCCAGCCATATATTAACAGCACAAAATAAGAGCAAGCTGCCAGAGAAATGCATTTCATATGCAGCTATCTTTGCTGATGGAATAAATAAATAAATGACAGAAAATGGAAGAGTTTAACATATCAATAACAGAGTGGAGGGGAAGATGAAGACATCAGATGATGTAGTGATGTTCGGCAAGCATTTCATTAAAAGAAGACGCATTGCTTCACCAAGCCGTCAGTACGGGATTTCATGAACACACAAAAAAGTTTGAAATAAATTTTTAAAAATCGCATCTGTTAAGTGAACCCTTTCGTTTGAGCTGGTGATCTTACCAATAGGAGGCTTCAAAAACCACAGGTGTCGGCTGACTGATATTGGTGGTTAGCAATGTAGTAGCTGACACTGAATTATGCATTGGGCTGTTCTGTGCTTTCGCAGACTGCAACTGAGCGGGATTGCCCATTTAATATTGATATCTATCTTACCAGCTACAAGTTCTTATTAACTGATAATGGGTACCAAAAAAGGGTGGATGTGTGGCAGGCACCTCCTATTGGTCAGGACCCTTGCATGGCACAGGGGTTCATGGTGACCATTTCAGTTCAGAGATGATAATGGTATATGTTGTTACAGATTTTGGAGACCCCCGCAGAAGAGCACATAGCAAAACACGTAGAACCCCCAGCATATTTTATAATGGAGGTTTGTCTCCACCAGGTATCTGCACCAAGTCCCTGCCTTATTGCAACAGTGATGGACGTGTTGAGTGACATCAGAGATACAGAACTGTGGGAGCTCCTGTTCGCAGATGACTTAATCAAAACAGCAAAGTCAAAGGAAGAGCTGCAGAGAAGAGTGCTGGAATGACAAGAGAGCTTGGAGAGGTAGGGATTGAAGGTTAATGGCAGAAAGATAGAGGTAATGATGTGTGCGTAAGATTGGTGTAGAGAGGGTCAAGATTGTATATCTAAGGGGTGGAGAGCTGACAAGTGGACAAATTCAAATCCCTTGGTTCAACACTAAACGAAGAGGGAGGGTGTGAAGCAGAAATCCAGGATAGAGTGAAGGCAACACGGACAAAATGGAACGAGGATAGTGGAGTCGTCTGTGATAGAAGGCTACCGAGAAAATAGAAGGTTAAAATCTACAAGATAGTGATTAGACCGGTTATAATGCAAGGTGTGGAAACATGGGCTTTGAGAAGAAGGGAAGAGGACTTGCTGGAGATGAGAATGCTTCAGTGGATTCTCAGGGTGTCTCGAAAAGGGCGGTTGAGGCATGAGGAGAAACGCAAGAGAGCAGGAGTTGCAAGGATCACAGAAAGGTTTTAAAAGACAAGATTGTGATAGTTTGGACAAGTGATGAGGAAAAAGGATGAAGAACCAATCAAGAAAACATGGAATGAGCCAAATATAGGGAAAATGTCAAGACAATGACAGAGACTAAGGTGTAGGGACGTAATGTAAAGAGATTTGAAGAGTGTAGGATTGAGACACAGACATGGGGAGGACAGAGGGGGATGGAGAAGGTGGCTCTGAGGGGCTGACCCCATAACTGTTGGCGTTATGGTGCAGAGAAGAGGAGCAAGAAGAAGAAGAAGAAGAAGAAGAAGAAGAAGAAGAAGAAGAAGAAGAAGAAGAAGAAGAAGAAGAAGAAGAAGAAGAAGAAGAAGAAGAAGAAGAAGAAGAAGAAGAAGAAGAAGAAGAAGAAGAAGAAAAAAGGAAGAAATGGAATAGTGACAGGTAATGGTAGTTCGGAAACAGAGGTACTGAGGAGGATACAAGTGAGCGTAGATGCATGGAGGAAAGTAGAGTGTTTTATGGCAGACAGAGCAACATCGAGGAAGTTGAACGGGAAAGTCCTGAGGTCTTATGTAATGCTGGCATATTTTGCTTAAGTATGTAAGACAGACTTCCGCAGAGAGCAGATGTTTTTAAATAACGAGGCAGGAGAAAAAAGGGTAACCCCACCACCCCATATTAAGAGGTTTTGAGGAAGAACATACAACTAACTATCACCATGAGCAACCAGTTAAAAGTGGTGCAAATTGATCACGAGGAAAATAAGTAAGGTACTCCAAAGGCCGTTGCTTTTCATGGCACAGCAGGAAAAATACATCATGAAAATTTTTTTTGCATCGGTCAATAGACAAAATCTAGCTCCCTACAGCTTTGCTTTGCCAGAGCCTTTCAACAAATCTTGCTGTTGACTGACTGCTCGATAATAAAGTTTCTTGTCATAGAAATTAGTAAGTATTGATAATGACAGTGCATTGAACCAACACCAAACAATGATTAACCTCCTGTGAAATCCATTGCTGTAAAGGTTAACGGCTTGGTGGTCAACCTGTGAAGGGAAGTTATAAAACCTGAAAAACACATATTTGTCATGGTAGGCATCCATCAGTCTGGAGAGACGATGGATTTGCCTTCCTAATGGGAAGGACGATCGGTAGAGCAGCGCCTGCTGTGACTATTCAGACCCACTCGGGAATGGCAGTCTCTGTTACAGTGGCTGCACTTGTAGATGGTTTCAGCTGGGGTTGCCCGGTTGCTGCGCTTCCTCCAGGCTCTTTTATCCTCTGACTTGCCATAGTTTTGGCTCACCTCTTCTGAGGCCCTTGTTCAGTTCCTGCTTCCACTGGCTCCGATCAATGGCAAGCAATTCCCACCCTTCACCATCAATGTCCAGACCTTTCATGTCACGTTTGCAAACGTCCTTGAAGCAGAGATAAGGATGTCCAGCTGCTCTCTTGCCAGAGGCCTGTTCTCCATACACTATATCTTTGGGGATCCTCCCATCTTATATTCAGTGGACATGCCTGAGTCAGCCAAGTTGACGTTGTCTGAGCAATGTGAACATACTTGGAATCTGGACACGTATGGGGACTTCGGTATTGGGGATTCAATATTTCCATATCCCAAGTATATCATGGAAATGTGGCTGCTGATTTCAGCTTCCAGCGAGAGGTTGTTGGTGATGTTAGAACCCAGGTAGACAAACTAGTGGACAACCTCCAGCTCATAGTTGTTGATAGTGATGGCAGGGAGTTCTTCAATATCTTGACCCATCACTTTGGTCTTTTTCAGGATGATTGTCACATTGAAATCCTGGCATGCCTGTGACAAGCGGTTATTTGTAAAGGTTGTGCAGAATTGAGGGCTTTCATGGGTCCTATCTGAAGAGAAACGGAAACACTGTGTCGTTTCCTTCATAAACAACAACAAAAACGAATTATTACATCATGCCTTGCGGTCGTAAAAATACTGATACCCACTGTACAAAAAAAAAAATAATTCAAATTGCTTATGTTTCGGTGAATTAAAACAATCTTATTCGAAAAATAGATTAAGAATTACATCACCTTGACCCACAACACGAGCAGGCAACAATTATTGTCGACCATCCATGGTCAAGCCTTGCAGAGGTAAACCAGGAATCTACATTAAAAACAGCTCAAAAGCAGTCAGGCAGGAAATTGTTACGATACGAGAAATCATCTTTGTGTGAAGCTGCCACAAAAGAAATTATTGGTCTATTCTACAGCACTTTGACAGACATTAAATCGTGACAGATTATCTGATGGAGTATGACACACAAATAGATTGATATATTTGTGAGAAATTTAAATTGTAGGACCTTAATGAAAATCAATGTTCTTCACTGGAAGACCAACAAATTGCATTTAATTTGAGAAGTGTGAGAGAGCCTTGACCAATGACAAGAACCCACCCAATAGATTCTCTTCCAAGGTTGAAATTCTCCTGGTGTAAATGTACAAATGATTCTTTGCAAGATTATGTGATTAACCGAAGATGTTTTCATATGTTAATATATATATATATATATATATATATATATATATATATATATATATATATATATATATATATATATATATATATATATATATATATATATAAATGCATATTGTACCAATTGATTCATATTGTCAAATACAAAAACCATGGCCGATGATGACGAACTGAAACTTGGACTAAAATTTCACGTCCCTTTCAGCAAAATACATGGTGATGAAATTAAACAGCCAACACGAGTTCCCCAACAACAAATCCCATGTCCCAGAAATTGCTCAAATCAAATCAAAACTATTTGAAAGTTGCTAAGTTAAAAATAAAAAAATTAAAAAGCAGAAGACTGTGACTGAGTCAAAAAGAAACATTGGTCATGGGTGACCACTTATATTACTACCATTTATGTGAGAGAAAATATTTGGTCAATTTGCTTTGATTAACTCTTTCCTTTATGCATATTAATATTGGCTCTCACCATACACTCCCACACACCTCCGTGTAAACCTTTTCCTGATTTGTAACGATCATGTAAAGACGAGAGTCTAAAGATGGTACAATCTTGACAGGTGAGAGGACTATAGGGGATAACGAAACATACAAATAAATAAACAAGCAGTCATAGACTGGTACTTACGAAATCGTCAACTTGCCCTCTAACCTTGTTTTATAAAAGCTGTCTCGAGAGAAGGTAGCGACACAAACCAGAAGTTTCTAAGATGATTCTGTACCCAACCATCAAAAATCGAATGTTTTGGATGTTTGACCTCACTGTGACCTTGACCTTTGACCGATGTTGACGAAAATTCAACCAGCGCTAGCCACCACCCTCCTGAATTACGCGGTGTAATTTGACATTGCTCGCTTCTTCCGTTCTCGAGTTATCATTTTTTGGATGTTTGACCTCACTGTGACCTTGACCTTTAACCGATTTTGACCAAAATCTAATCAGCGCTAGCCATCACCCTCCTGAATCAGGTGGTGTAATTTAACATTGGTAGCTTCTTCCGTTCTCGAGTTATCTGTACCAAACCATCAAAAATCGAATATTTGACCTCACTGTGACCTTGACCTTTGACCGATTTTGACCAATATCTAATCAGCGCTAGCCATCACCCTCCTGAATCACGTGGTGTAATTTGACATTGGTAGCTTCTTCCGTTCTCGAGTTATCGTGCCTACAAACAAACAAACAAACACACAAACAAATAAACACACAAACAAGCAGTCATAGACTGGTACTTACGAAATCGTCAACTTGACCTCTGACCTTGTCTAATAAAAGCTGTCTCTTGAGAAGGTAGCGACACAAACCAGAGGTTTCTACGATGATTCTGTACCAAACCATCAAAAATCGAATGTTTTGGATGTTTGACCTCACTGTGATCTTGACCTTTGACCGATTTTGACCAAAATCTAATCAGCGCAAGCCACCACCCTCCTAAATCACGTGGTGTAATTTGACATTGGTAGCTTCTTCCGTTCTCGAGTTATCGTACCTACAAACAAACAAACAAACAAGCAGTCATAGACTGGTACTTACGAAATCGTCAACTTGACCTCTGACTTTGTCTAATAAAAGCTGTCTCTGGAGAAGGTAGCGACGCAAACCAGAAGTTTCTACGATGATTCTGTATCAAACCATCAAAAATCGTAACGTCGACCGAAGCAAAAATCTCCATTTCTCCACGCAATTATACCTTAACGTAACTCAACGATGCATCTGCTCGAGCGCACTGCATCATGGGACGACCCGTGACGCGTCGAGTGAAATATTTTTTATACAATCTTAAAACGTCTCCAAAACATCCGATTTTTACCAGAATTTCGACAACCGAGTTTTAAGCGTCCCAAGCGATCGCAAAAACCGAAGACAAAATAAAAATCGAAGTTAAAACGAACTCGTAACGTCGAGCGAAGCAAAAATACTCCATTTCTCCACATGAATTTACGGAATTATGTTTGACCTCACTGTGACCTTGACCTTTGACCGATTTGACCAAAATCTAATCAGCACTAGCCATCACCCTCCTGAATCACGAGGTGTGATTTGACATTGGTAGCTTCTTCCGTTCTCAAGTTATCGTGCTTACAAACAAACAAACTAACAAACAAACAAACAAACAAGCAGTCATAGACTGGTACTTACGAAATCGTCAACTTGACCTCTGACCTTGTCTAATAAAAGCTGTCTCTTGAGAAGGTAGCGACGCAAACCAGAAGTTTCTACGATGATTCTGAACCAAACCATCAAAAATCGAATGTTTTGGATGTTTGACCTCACTGTGACCTTGACCTTTAACTGATTTTGACCAAAATCTAATCAGCGCTAGTCACCACCCTCCTGAATCACATGGTGTAATTTGACATTGGAAGCTTCTTCCGTTCTCGAGTTATCATTTTTTGGATGTTTGACCTCACTGTGACCTTGACCTTTGACCGATTTTGACCAAAATCTAATCAGCACTAGCCATCATCCTCCTGAATCACGTGGTGCAATTTGACATTGGTAGCTTCTTCCGTTCTCGAGTTATCGTGCCTACAAACAAACAAACAAACATACAAACAAACATACAAACAAACAAACAAACAAACAGAAACGGAAGTCATCAATATACTCACGAAATCTTTAGATATCGTAAGTAACAAACAAACAAACTAACAAACAAACAAACAAGCAGTCATAGACTGGTACTTACGAAATCGTCAACTTGCCCTCTAACCTTGTTTTATAAAAGCTGTCTCGAGAGAAGGTAGCGACACAAACCAGAAGTTTCTAAGATGATTCTGTACCAAACCATCAAAAATCGAATGTTTTGGATGTTTGACCTCACTGTGACCTTGACCTTTGACCGATTTTGACCAAAATCTAATCAGCGCTAGCCACCACCCTCCTGAATCACGTGGTGTAATTTGACATTGGTAGCTTCTTCCGTTCTCGAGTTATCATTTTTTGGATGTTTGACCTCACTGTGACACCTTTGACCGATTTTGACCAAAATCTAATCAGCACTAGCCAGCACCCTCCTGAATCACGTGGTGTAATTTGACATTGGTAGCTTCTTCCGTTCTCGAGTTATCGTGCCTACAAACAAACAAACAAACAAACAAACAAACAAACATACAAACAAACAAACAGAAACGGAAGTCATCAATATACTTACGAAATCTTTAGATTTCGTAAGTAACAAGCAGTCATAGACTGGTACTTACGAAATCGTCAACTTGACCTCTGACCTTGTCTAATACAAGCTGTCTCGAGAGAAGGTAGCGACGCAAACCAGAAGTTTCTACGATGATTCTGCACCAAACCATCAAAAATCGAATGTTTGACCTCACTGTGACCTTGACCTTTGACCGATTCTGACCAAAATCTAATCAGCGCTAGCCATCACCCTTCTGAATCACGTGGTGTAATTTGACATTGGTAGCTTCTTCCGTTCTCGAGTTATCTGTACCAAACCATCAAAAATCGAATGTTTGACCTCACTGTTACCTTGACCTTTGACCGATTTTGACCAAAATCTAATCAGCACTTGCCATCACCCTCTTGAATCACATGGTGTAATTTGACATTGGTAGGTTCTTCCGTTCTCGAGTTATCATGCCTCCAAACAAACAAACAAACAAACAAACAAACAAACAGAAACGGAAGTCATCATTATTTTCCCGAAATCTTTAGATTTCGTAAGTAACAAACAAACAGAAACGGCAGTCATCAATGTATTGACGAAATCTTTAGATTTTGTAAGTAATAAAGAACCGACGCAAATCAAAAGTCTTGGAAAATAAAATAAAATAAAAAAAGGCAGGGAACAGAATTACCAAAAATGTGTGTCACCTAATGACTGCAGATTGCCAAATAGCCAGGACAAACGAGATAACAACTTGGGGCAAGAGGATATGTATATTAGCCTAAAAAGATTTTTTTAAAGTCGAGATATCTTGCTGAGATCCTGGGACACTGAGCATTATAAATTGTCATATAAATTTTATTATAACCCGAGTGCATGAATTCCAAGACCACAATGTTGATACAGCACAACCTGCACACCTTTCTTACCCATCCCTTCACCTAATCAATTTCATTACCTCTGTATCTTACTTGATTCACTGGATTCCATCGGAAGGTTTAATCATTGATGAAAAGGTGTCTGCAATCCAGTTTTTATGTGGTTCCCCACATATATATATATATATATATATATATATATATATATATATATATATATATATATATATATATATATATATATATATATATATATATATATATATATATATATATATATATCCATGTTTTACAAAATATATATGGAGATAGAGATTGGGCTAGAGATGTAGAGATAGAGATAGAGATGGAGGGCAGTGAGGGGAATAAAAGTAAGAGAATTACCAGAAATTAACAGAAAAAGTAACCCCAACCCAAACCATCCACCAAAAATCGGGAGGGAAAGAAAGGAGGGAGAATTCTTCAATAATTATCTGTCACCTTCACTGTTCTCACATAATACTAAATCAATTCAGTTTCCATGGCACAATGCATCTAGACTATCTAGGAAGGTTGAAAGGATGGAGTGCAAGGTAAAAGCTCAAAAGCATCCATAATATTGATATTTGATATTGACTTTCCAGCATCGATATTTAATATTGACGCTGGGTTTTCCGATATCAAAGGTGGTGGTTTAATTAAGCCATGGTGCACCACTTGTATATTGTCATAAGAATGAAAAAAAAACTTCGAAAAAGAGAAAATAGATCATGTAACCACAAAAATTAGTAATCCAAAGCGGTGAAGAATACAAAGTACCATGTCAGATCAAACATGGGATATCAAAAGAAAAAAAAAGAACAGACATAAAGAGAACAGCAAATTTCAATACGAGTTATCTTAGAAGGATCTTCGATACAGGAGGATGCCATTAGGCCCATCAAGCCCGTGTAATGGTTGCCAACCTATTTTTGTTTATCCATCTGTTGTCCTTTTTAAATGTCAAGCATCAAGGAAGCAGCAAGTACCGTTTTCAAATCCTTGGTACGACTCGGTCGGGGTTTGAATCACTGACCTCCTAGACTAGGAGAGGACACGGTAACCATTATGGCAAATTTTGTCCCATCTGTTCAACCTTTCAACAGTCACAATCAACCATCCAAGAATGTAGGAGGAGGAAGCAAAATCACTCACGTGGCAGGCAATTCAAGGATGCACACACGAATGCCCTCTGAAGGTAATGCAAGCAGCATGAAGCAAACATAGTGCTTTGGAGCACATGATTTTCCTAACTATGCGAGCCAAAGAAAGAAGAGCAAAGGCGTAGAGAAGAACATTATTATAACAATCTCAAAATCTACCCACACAAAGTAAAGCACATGGTCCCTCCCCGGTGAAATAAAGATCTATTGAGTACCATACAAAAACGTTGCCCCCATTGACACAGAATGTCTCCCCCACCCCCAATATGAAATATCAAATAAGCATCGGCATATTGCCTCCACGATGAAATACCAGTCCCAGAGCATCTTTTGCAATTATTAAAGCTTCGATCAAACACAAAGTTAGCATTTCCAGCAACAGAATAAAGTACAACATTAGTTGGGAATTCAATCAATCAATCAAACTGAAGCGTAATCTTCTTGAGAGCTGAGTGTCAGTCCTGTTGAAGCAGAAAGGTTTGCTTTACTTTCTTTGGCCAGCAGTAAGTCAGGGTATGGATTTGGAATTTTGCCAGGATGCCGGTGATAACTCGCCGATTTTCGTGAAGAGACACTAGGGGGATTGCTAACGTCCACCGACATCCGGTGCAGACAGAAGAAATCTCCCGCTGAAGATTATTCCGATGAACGGCAGACACATTAATGCCTCACCCTGCGTGACAAACACAAAGGTGAAAGATTATAGTTGGGTCGCGATCCAAACTTAGGCTATAAGCTCAAAGGCACATGCGCATACCTCAATGAGTCGAGGAATTCTATAAAAATAAATTTTTATGAAAAATTGTAAGTAAGGAAACAAACCATTTCGGTCAGAACTATAAATCTAGCAAGTGCATTAGATATAACTTTAGCCTACAGCAAACAGCATTAAGAAATAAAAAAGGTGGAGTATAACATAAATAAACACATAATTCAGCAAAGTATGTGATCGACAAGCAACATTATCCAAATCTGCTTTCTATCCATTTACAACAACCGTTTCTATCTGTGAAAATTTTAACTTGAACATATTTATGTACGTCGCACCAAGAGGAGTGGATTCCTCCAACGCTCTTCTATCTAAAGAAAGCTGCATCAAGCAACTGTGATAAGGTACACAAGGTAAGCACTTTGCTGTTTTAAACCCTGAACTGAGTTCCTCCACAGCTGCAGACATTCACAAGCAGTACATACATGAGAATCCCAATGCTGCACCATACCCTCAGCCCTGGAAAGTACAGAAATTTTACTTGAATTATATTAAGAAAAAGTACAATACACCATAATATTATCTGCCAGTCTGGCTTACTGACCTGACTCCACCCCACAAATATTACCTTAAAAAAAGCAATGGAATCATACATCTGTTAATATTGGTCGCTGCTTATCGGTCTCAGGTTTCAGGCGTCGAGTGTCCATTTGAAGACTGAACGACGTGCCATGAAAGAAAGGTACGTTCTGATATCAATCGATGCAGAGTAAAGAAAGGTATGTTTTGATTTCAACCCGTGCAGAGGAAATGAGGTAATGCAGGCTATGAGGTAGTGGTGTAATAGATACTGCCCAAGTAAATATTCCATGACATCAAGAGGACTTCTGAGTTTATGTACATTGGAAAACTGAACGTGCCATTAATCAGGAAAGAAAGGCACATTTTGATTACAACCAATGGAGAGAAAAGAAAAGTCATGATTAATATTTTAAAGTCTTTAATAAAAAAACAAAAAAACAAACAAATCCAACCTGTCTTTTTGATGGCGTATTATGTTGCAGACCAGTAAAAAAAGACATAGAAGGTTGCTGTCCGTAATTTCAGTTTTCGTCCGAGTTTTCAAGGCTGAATAGTGTGCAAATACAGGATTTACATGCCAAGCAACTTGCATTGCACG
>NC_140966.1:17596577-17641577 GCF_056783735.1 Eptatretus burgeri
TATATATATATATATATAATATATATATAATATATATAATATATATAAGATAAGTGAATATGAGACTTCCGATGATATCTTGGGTTTACCAGAAAACCAACATGGCGGCGGCATCGATTTTCTTCGTGATAATTGTGGGTTGAGTAAAGCCAGTTCACCAGGCAATGGGTTCCAAGGCTTCATGCGCATGCAGCTTCATTACGTTTTTCATATACAGCACAAGATAAGTGCACCATCGTCTTGCAGTGAAATATAGTGAGTGGCTCGAACAATAGCTCCTCATAATTTAATATTCCACATATATTTGACACATTTCAGTTTGAATATTGCACTATTGCTCAGCTGTGTTTGAAAGGAGGTGGTTTTCTGGATTGCGTGTCAATATGTCCATAGTGCAGGCCTAAAACTGCTTGATCAGAGATGGTGAGGCCATGTGAAGTTTGCTTTCACTTTGTCATAATGTCTGGTGTTTTCTGCACCTTTTCTTTTTTTTGAACAGGATTTAGCAGAGCAAACTACATGGATATATTTAGTATGGACATAAAATATTAATATTTGAATAAAAAAAAAAATTGGATAAAAACAATTGGAGTGGAATTGTGTTGTATAATCATTTATCTAAACGGGGCCTGTAGAACGAATGCATTCACACAAACACAGGCACTGTTGGCGCAGTGGGTTTCTCACACACACAGATACCACACCAACACCGGATAACAAATGATAGCTTTGCTCACCAAAACAAACAAACTATGACCTCCCATTTTGAAAATACAAAAGGGACAATTTAAATTTCTGCCAAATACAAGTTTCTTCCATGGACATTCACAGGAGTAAATAAACTATCAACAAATAATTCACATTGGTCAAGGAAGTCAAAGAATAAAAACGAACATTTGAGTGAGAAGACCTTCCACCAAAACAATATTTTGTCAAATGAAGAGGAACGCCATAAAACAGGAATCAAAGGACAAATGGAAGCAAATCCCTCAAATCGCATTCACGCAGTGGCAAAACAAGGACTTTAATTTCAAACAAGGCCCCTGGCAGGAATCACGAAGTCAACCAAAAAGGCTCCACAATAGACAAAAGGTAAAACAAATGAGCATTGTTAATCACCTTGTGCTGTGTACAACCTTTACACCGAAGGTAAATTATACAAGTGATCAAAACAGCAACAACAATAAGAAAAGAAACAAAAATATAAGGAGGCAGTCTTGTGGATTGACTTGCAAGGGGCTTTAATGCATGAATTGTTCTGTTAAGTGTGCGAAAAAAGATTTCTGTAATTTTAATATCTGACATGAAACCCTCACAAACACAATTCTTAATTGACATAAGACCCTAACGCTGGAGATATTTATGTACCAAGGCAAAGACAGGGTAAGCACCTCCATACCAAGCATGAAATTTCACAAAATGTCTGGCTTCTTGAAACAGAAAAAACATTATTTCCGTGGGTGGTGAAACGTTAACGAGGACTTTTAAATACAGGATAGTGTAAAAAAAACAAACAAACAACACTTCAATGATGAATTTCTTTCATTGACATTGGACAGTGAATGGTGGTCAGGATTCACCTGTGCTGTGGAACAGAGGTGTATCATTAAGTTCCTTGTGAAGAAAAACCATCAAACAAGCTAACATTCGCAGGATAATGTCCACATAAGCGAAGGATGTTGTCAAATGTTTGTGGTACGACATATTGTACAAGGGAGATGCGTCATAACATATATCTTGATAAATGTGGGTAAAGAATCTTAGCATATTCTTTGTTGGTCCTTTTATGCAGTGTTGCTACCTCTCAGACTCAGATTGTGATAATAATGAAGGGTGATACCGATATATTATGGAATGAAAAGAACATTGATGAAAGTATTCTAACCACCATTGGAAGCAAGGAGACGTTAACGTTTCAGGTGTTAACCCTTCATCAGAGAAAAAAAATAAATGGGACAGGATAGGGGCGAGGATTGATATAGGATGGGAGCGAGTTTGAGGTGCCTGCGTCAAAGTGGTTTCAGGGGTCAAAGAAAACATGGGGTGAGAATGAATAATGTTGAAATCTTACAAGAGGGAGGTTCAGGATTCATGCATAAAAGTCAAGAGGACTGTGCTTTGGAGAAAAGAGGAAATATAGGGAGACCAACAAGTCGTGTAAATAAGATGTTCGATAAACTAAAACAGCTTTTTTGAATGCAAAGTTGAGACATGTGGAAGAGTTAGAAGACTGAATGAATCAGGATACAACAGAACAAAAGGAACAATAGAAAAAAAGAGGGTTTAAGGATAAAATATAGGGAGACTTGGCCAAATAAGGGAGGAAAGGAACAAGATAGGTAGAGAAGCAAGCTCTCAGGAAGGAAAAACTGAAAATTTGGAAGGTGGCCTTGGGGCTGGTAGTGAACAGCTGTCTTGAAGACCTGGAGGGAAGAATGAGATTGAAGAGAGTGTGGAAGTTGGTTCCACAGGTAGGGAAAAAAAAGAGAGGAACAAATGAGTGGAGGTGAGCGGTGTTTTGGTGGACCGTGTGTGCCCTGCAGAAACCTGGAGGTGACAAAGCACGGAAGGAGCAGAGGGTGCAACACCAGAAAGGAGATGGCAGAAGACAGAGACCACTCACCTGCGATGGGAAAGTGATAAGCCCATGGACTCGGCTTCAACACAGGAAATTCTAATAATTTTACAAGGTCTTGGTTTCAACTGCGTCAAGCTGAGCAAGATGTGAGGCAGGGGACCCAGCCCAGAGGAGAGAGCAGTACTTCATCAAACTGTGTATGAAGGCCTTGTAGCTGGATAGGAGCTCAGGTGTACCAGGGAAGGAGTTTGCAATGATGCAACTTTGGAGGCCAACTTTGAAATGTGAAAGATTATGGCTGATATTGAGACACAGGAGTTTGAGTGACTGAACTTACTCAAGTGGATTACTAAGAAAAACCAAGGAAAGACGTTAACCAAGGAATTTCACATATTTCTGTCCCACTTGAAAGAAATGAGGAGGTTGTGAGAAAATGGAGGAGGTTTCACCACCATTCTGTAAAAACTTGAAGGTCATCTGGATGATGTTCCAGAGATGAAAGTTAATGAGAGGGTACATCAATGTGAACTGGATCTTCTTTGTTTTGTTTTGTTTTTCTCAGAAGGTTGTAACACCATGTGTCTGTCAGTGTTGTGGGTGTACCGTTGTACACTGGTCATAATTGAGGTGGGAAGGCATGTTCAGTGAATAACTGACATAACTCATTAGATTTGGATTTAAAATCTGAATTCTCACTGCACAGATAGTGGAGTCTGAGGAATTGGGAATATGGAATTTAAGTTTTGATATGTGAGGGGTGAAGATAAATATAGAAGGTCACTGTGCAAATCTGTGGGTTTGGAATGAACAGTGGTGGCACATCCATTCTTTTTGACTGAAACATTAATATCGAGAAAGGTGACAGAGGTACTGTACCTAAAATCTCCCATGTGAAATTGAGGGCAGGATGGAAGGAATTGACAAAGTCGAAAAACCATTCAAGGTTCTCACTACTGCAGGATATGGCACCAATGCAATTGTCTATGAAGCAGTGAAACGATTCAAGGGTTGGCCGGTCAAACTGGTGGAAAATTGGTTTTCAATGCAACGGACAAAGATTTACAGAAATTAGGCACATTTTTGTGCCCATGGCTATGCCGTTCATCCACTTGTAGAACTCGGGCAAATACAAAACAGTTAAGAAGGTGGACCAGCCAAGCGAGTCAGATAATTTCTATGTTCGTTTCCTTTGTAAGTCAGGAGTTCAAAAAAGTGTTTCATTGCTCAAAGACACCTGTCATTAGGGAAGACAGTGAACAGGGATTTGATGTCCACAGTGAATAAAAATATGTTGGCAAAGGGAAACATTAACTTTTCAAAGATTGAGAATACCTGTTTGCTGCCCTTGATGAAGGAGGGTGGATATTGAATGAGAGGAGCCATGTTCTTATCAATATAACTGAAGATCAGTTGGGTGGGGCCGCTACAAGTGGAAAAGATAGGGTGACCCGGATTGTCAGCTTTGTCGATATTTGGTATTAATTAATGTGTGACGTTTTCGAAGTGGTGGTGCGCATGCAACTTCATTACGTTTTTCATATACAGCACTACATTTTGTAAACAGATGAGGTTGTAAACAGTTGGAATCCGTGTTTGAAATCAAATCTTTGATGGCTTCCTTGACAAATATTTAGTTCAGCAGGGCAAGGTTTTTGTTGATCTTGGATTAAAAACCAGCGTCGGAAGTTGCTACAACATTTCCTGTTCAGTTCATGTGGGAGCGCCAAACGACTGTTGCATTGGCTTTGACAACCGGTCTGAAGACAACGTGCTCCCGTTTCCGAAGAGATTGTAGTGCATTCCATTCGTATTTTGTGAGGTTGGAAAAGTTGATGTTGTGGTCAAAATTCATTTGTGGATGTCCAGGCAAAGAATATGCGGGAAAAACCCCATCTTCGGAGGTAAACTGGCCAAGGGGGATTTGGGAGAGGGAGGGAGTTGGCCAAGTTTGGTTCAACTGAATTATCGAATGTTGAGCAATTCAATGTCATCTTTCATGGATTATTCAGAATTATCCTGCTTGTTGTGAAATAATGCCTCGAGTTAAACATTGGCGGGAAAATATTTGTGTCTTTCTATTTATTTCCTTCGACTTTTACTTCCTGAACTCCCTATTGTGAAGGGGTCAAAACGAGCCCTCCTCACTCCACCATCATGTAAGGGGCTCATTGACACCCAATTCACTCTAAGGCACACACCTTTCACTCACTACCACCCTACATCAAACCTCACCCCTATCCTGCACTTGTTTTGCTCCATTGAAGGGTTAAATCCCAAAACATCAGCTTCTTTCTTCCCACTGTTGTTAGTAAACTTCAATCAATGTCCTGTTGATTACATCCATTTTTCTAAAGGGGCTGTCACACCTTGACGATTTAGCCAGCGTATGCCGACGTATGAAAAATTTGTCTAAAACTCTGGCACACGTCGAATATGTTATGGGTAAGTTTTGTATACATTAAGAGCATGCTGGCATACGTCGTAGTACGCCAAGCTCGTCGACAAATTTTACCATGCTCGATATTTTTTGACGTATGCAGCGTATGACTCACACGTTCCGCATACGCTGGTCATAAGTTGTAGGCACGTTATGCGATCGTTGACACACGTTACTTGTAAGTTACTCATAAGTCGAAACACATCAAGGTAATGTTTAGCATACCCGAAACTTATTTCTAACCTATGAGTAACGTGTTGTAGGCACGTTACGCGATCGTTGACACACGTCGACACACGTTACTTGTAAGTTACTCATAAGTCGAAACACGTCGAGGTAATGTTTAGCGTCAGTGTTCCAGACTCCATAGTTTTTTTTTTTTTCTTCGGCATGACGGTGATATTGACACTTCGATTTCTAGTTCGGTTATTATATACGCTGGCTAATATATTATATATATATATATTACGCTGGCTGGTTATATTATATACGCTGGCTAATATAATTAATAGGCTGCCGCTCAACGATTTAAATCATAACCGCACTAGAAATCGAAGTGTCAAGAAGAAGAAAATGTCATGCCGAAGAAAAAAAAAAAAACCATGGAGTCTGGAACACTGACGGGTTCCTCCTGTGTGAAGCCCATTTTTATATACCAATTCCCCTAAACGCTGCCAATATGCTATTATACGATAGCTGTAAGTTAGTAACATGTTCAGTAAGTTCTGTGGTCGTCCGGAAGACGTCAAATACATCCACATACGTCAATATGCGTTGGAGATACGTTACACATAGGTTCAAAGCACGTTACTCATAGGTTAGAAATAAGTTTCGGGTACGCTAAACATTACCTCGATGTGTTTCGACTTATGAGTAACTTACAAGTAACGTGTGTCGACGTGTGTCAACGATCGCGTAACGTGCCTACAACTTATGGCCAGCGTATGCGGAACGTGTGCGTCATACTCTGGCATACGTTGAAAAATTTTCAACATGCTGAAAATTTGTCGACGTACTCGGCGTACTACGACGTATGCCAGCGTGCTTCAGTGTGCTTCAGCGTGCTCTTAACGTAAACAAAACTTACCCATAATGTATTCTTCGTGTGCCGGCGTATTCGGCAAATTTTTCATACGTCGGCATATGCTGGCTAAAACGTCAAGGTGTGACAGCAGCTTGACACTTCGATGTCTAGTGTGGTTATGATTTGAATCGTCGAGCCGCAGCCTTTTAATAGGCTACGCCACGTGATCGTCGGCGATATGCTGCCGCATGCTATGCATAAGTTAGACTATCGTTGGGAATAGGTTGTGAACGCCGACAACACGCTTAGCATTCGTTGATATAAGTTATCAATATGTTATCAAAACGTTCTGTGTATGTTACTAATAAATTATGCATACGTCCAACTCGTTATGAATACGTCCAAAACTGGAAAAAAAACATCAATAGTTCAGCGTACGCCAGCGTTTTACATACATTTTGATACCTTGCCATACGCTGGCTAAATCGTCAAGGTGTGACAGCCCCTTAAATGTCTGCCGATGCACATTACCACTTGGCTTCACGAGCAAGACTATTTCATTTTACTTTGATGCCGAGATATGTTTGTTTGTTTTTAACATAAATATGTCACATCGTTAAGGCAAGTGCTTTTAGCTTTACTTTACATCTGGCATCTGGCTTTACAAAGCACACCTTTGCCAACAATCAATTCAAAAAACCGACTTGGGTCTGATTTGTGAGGACAAACTGATTGAACATTTTGATTGGTTTAATGTTCAAAACCAAAATGTTCCCACACGTCAGACTTTTATTGACTGTAATTTTTTTCCAATTTACCAAAGGGTGTCCGTCATGTTGCTATGCGAAAATAATCTGGGTAGCATCACTCACTTTGTGTGTTTCTGGTGGACGAGCCAAATTCATTTCTCACCAACGCTGTAAGCCAACATAGTGAGTAACATTAGGTGTAAGAATTATGGGAAAATAAAAACCCCACATTGCATTATATTAAGAAAGACATGGAGAACATACAGCAGCTCAATATCCCAACAATGCATACAGTTTCAAAGCATTGCAAGATACATGTACTGATGTTTAAAATATTGCACACCGCTGGTCTGCACAATTTGATAGTTCCATATCTTTTATGTTGCTGTGTTTAAATTATACAGTGTAAAAAATAAAATAAAATAAATAACAAAGGCTGTGAACCGGTGAGCGATTTTTCGCATTCTCACACGCAAGCAACTGCTGTCAATCATACATGAAAACACGCTGTACAGATAATGTTGGTCCTGACAGCATGGTAGAGATGGAGGGCACTTACCAATGAACCGTCTATTCTGGGTTCAATTGTCGAACCAACTCCAACCTATGTTGTTTTGAAGGCAGTGATATTTTATCGAGCATGTCATCCTTCGGATGGATGTGAAGATGGGGTCTAGGGATCCATCTGCCAGCATAAGTTTGTCGACGTCACGATCCCACGGTGTATTTTGATGAAGATTATGTGAGCTATAACAGGCAACCTAGCTAAATTCCAAAAATTCCTTCCTGAACCTACAGAGGAAGCTAACAACCTAGCACTGATGCTAAAAGTAACTACGTGCTGCATATGACAGAAGAAGAACAAAGGTTTTGGATAAATGTCAAACACTACAAGTGGAATTGCAGAATAAGTGGATGTCAGCATTGGAATTCTGGAAACAACTATTCAATTTTACTTGTAATTCAGTGACATTAGTGCAAGGTGTGTTAACAAAAATCCTCCGGTTTATCAAAAGGCAACCTGTGCGGCCATTGCAACAGGGCTCCTGGAGGCTACGCGAGTGAGAGAGATGACTTATTGAAGAAGGCTGACTTGTGATGAGACCTGCATCCATCATTTCACAGCAAAGCTTGCCAGCATGTAATTGAGACATCATTGCTTCCACCACTAGGTTCAGCCAGCCAGAAAGCTTATGGAGAAAGTGTTTTTGGGACCTTAATGGCTTGATACACATGGAATTTATTGAATGTGGAAAAAGGGACACTACTACCAGCGACTTGTTAAGGAATGATGCGAGGCAACTAATACGTCAACGGAAACAAAATATAATCTTTGACGGCATGACGATCGCATGATATGCTCGCTCTCAAATGGTCAATGTGATGACCGACTCCAGTGGAGATGGTTGAGAAGTTCTATAAATCATCCACGATGCAGTTAAAGATTTGTCACCTTTATATTTGAATCTCTTTAGACCAACCAAAATTATGTGGGTAGAATCAAGTTTACAAATGATGGACCTCAAGGTACATGTCTTGAAATGGCTGTGCACCTATCCCAAATAAATTTCATGCAGATGGAATGAAGGTGCTATCATATCAATGGGACAGGTGTGTATGCAGGGGAATACCTTGAGAAAAAGCTAAAATTTAATCAACATCCTTGTACTTTTCATTTGCAAGAATAATAATAGAAAAGATAAAAGAAAATCAACATCAACCTTGAACTACCCTTGTACATTTCATTCATCACAGCTAAAAGGAAACTGTAATGAGTAATCATCATTTTGAGCACATACTGTTTCTCCGATTGCTCTTTCTGTTCTGAACAAAAATGCAATTGAACTAAAGTGTTGAAAGAGCAGCGTTGTAGAAAACGTATTCATTAGTTGATTTAAAAATGGGGTCATGCATCTCATTAATCGAGTCAATGACGGTCAATAAGTTTTATAATGTGAGCCTTCTTCAGTCTGGCTTTGATTTATGCCACGGAACAAGCCAGACTTCAAATTACCACCTATTCAGTGTAAAAGTGTACAATTGAAGTGGTCACATAATGCAGTCGTTATTGCACGTTGTTTTGTGGTTAACGGGTGACAGTAATTCCAGGAGAAAATACTTTAAAACGACTTAAATATTTGGGATTAAAAACTACAATTACAAGTTAATTTTGCTGGGATCCTGACACAGACTAAACTTGAGTGATATTCTGGTAGATCCTGATGGAATCCTCAAAATAAATGTTCAAAATATTATGTTGACCGATTCAGATTGTATTAAATTTTTCATTCCAGTTTGTTGAAGCTCAACAAGCGTCAATTAATAATGATAATCAGGAATTCCACTGTGCCAGAAGGGAAATTCCCCCACCGCCCTCTCTCTCTCAGCACCTGCCCCACAATCACTGACTTGTTCCACCTGCATATGTGAGCTTTGTCACTCTTTTCACACTGATTTTGTTTTATACTTGGGAAAGACAAATATAATAGCCACAATTATCAAGGATTAATATAACTAGACTTGAGACTTCATATAACACCTTAACCACACAGTCTTGAGAAAAAAGGACATGGGTGGGGTCGGCGAGCAGCAAAACTAATTGGTCGAGTTGATGTAAAACGCCGTAATATTTTGCCCAAATATGACTAAACAAAAGGTTTTTGAAAGTGCCAAAAAGGCGATTTGTGTTCTGCAGTGTTCAAGTACACAATTCAATTGAAATAGAATGAATATTTTAAAGAATGTCGAAAAAAAAAATTTTGGAAGTTGAGCGCCATTGATGTTATTTAACACGATACATTAGTTTTTAGTGTATGTTCTTTGTGCCTTTTATGACATCCCCAAAACCAGTAAGTTGCCTGTTTGGAATGATCTTCCATTCTGTCTGATTGCCAGACAGGCAGACAGAGTAAAGAAATTATCTCACTCCTTTCTACGCATGCGTGATCTGTACGAATTCAGAGCCAAAGCATTGCGAAACTCCAGGTTTGTTTTCTGATTCATGTTCAAAGCATAACATTAAATTGAAATCAAGTTGTTCCTGAATCACAAACTGACGTTTACGGACAGACAGACAGACAAAATAAACCAATGTCACCCGCAAGGTGACCCGTATCTTGCCAAAAGGTGACCACGTGTGACTTCTTTAAGGTCACACTGAGGTGAACAGAGCTGCTATCCACCAGGAGCAACTCCTTGAGGAATATCTGCCTACGAGAGATTCCGATGAGAATCGTTCTACAGAGTAACCATGAAAAATATGCGTTTTCCTCATAACATCACCAAATGACGTCATAATGTCTCAAGCTTGACATATCTAGAAAGCACTCATCGAGGTGTTCAATTTGAGGTACGACACGATATGGTTCTTAAAACTTGAAAATTTGACCTTGGGGTCAAATATGTTTGACCTGAGGCGCTACCCATGAAGGTCAAGGCCAATCGCCACCAAAAATCAATCAGCTGAGCGCCAGACCATGAACTATATTCCCATGAAGTTTGAAGACGATCCGATCAAAATTACTCAAAAATAAGGGTTTCGTCGACTCCCCTGATTTGCGACAAAGTGACCTTGACCTTTGACCTTGACCTTCAAAATTTTATGCGCTGAAAGGGACCCCTATAAACCTCTGATATGCGAAGTTACAAAAATTTCCAATGATAACTGTGCTCTGCAGAGTGATTTATACGTGATTACAGACCAAAAAAAAAAACCAAACAAAAAAAAACATGAAGGTCAAGGCCAATCACCACCAAAAATTAATCAGCTGAGCGCCAGACCATGAACGATACTCCCATGAAGTTTGAAGACGATCCGATCAAAATTACTCAAAAAATAAGGGTTTCGTCGACTCCCCTGATTTGCGACAAAGTGACCTTGACCTTTGACCTTGACCTTCAAAATTGTGTGCAATGAAAGGGACCTCTATAGGCCTCTGATATGTGAAGTTACAAAAATTTCCAATGATAACTGTGCTCTGCAGAATTTTTTATACGTGATTACAGACAAACAAACAAACAAACAAAAAAAAAAAAAAAAAACATACAAGCTGACTAACATATCTTGCAAAAACTTCGTTTTGGCAAGATAATGAACCAATTATTTAACCCCGCTTTTTGCTTCGCACACGTGGGGTAAAAATAAGCAAGCAAGCAAAGCAAAATGCAATTGCAGTTTTTAGAATGCACAGGGAGGTGGGGTGGGAGAGGTGGAGGGACGAGAGAGTCAGATGGGACTTTTGAGCAAATAGGATGTCAAACTTGAATCTTAACTATTCCTTTAAAATATGCACAGCATTTGAGATGTCCATATAGTTCAATGTGATGTGGTGATGTAATAGTTATGTTTCATCGTGAGATATCACATCTGTGTCATTATAATTGGTGCCCTTTTTGCTCCGGTGAATTCTGCCTCCCATGGGAGGAGAGTATTTAGACTCAAACATGAGAGAGATTCTGCCTGGAGCAGAGTAAACGAAGTAAACATCGCAAACTAATGTAAAGCAAGCCTGCCAATGTGGACTTTCATATTACCAGGTTTGCACAATGACATGAAATACTTTTCATTGTTGGAACTTTCCAACGTTCATCAATGTGTTGGGTAGAAACTACGCAATGTTCATCGATGTGTGCTATCATAGCAATAAAAACGTGCTCTGAAATTAGAGCATTTGTTTTTGCTGTAAGAAAAAAACCATTATTGCACAAGAATGAATTATAACTACCTAAAAAGAGTGGAAAGGAATTTTTTTAAAGTTTAAAGGGATATGTGGAGAGGGAGTGGAAATGGGGGGGGGGAGGGGGGAGTGTGTTCTGAGATGTAAAGGTACCAAGGTGGGTACTTTTATAGTGTAAAGTTAAGAACTTTTGCACTCACAAAGTTTGCGAGACCCTGCTCTCCCTCGTCACCAACAATGCCAATGGTTCAGACGGCATTCCAGCTGTTGTCTCAAATGCTGCGCTACTTAACTTGCTCCGATTTTCTCAAACTCTCCTACTGTACACTATTTTCCCAACCTCCTGGAAGCCTGCCTATGTCTGCCCTGTCCCGAAGAAGGGTGACATGTCTGATCCCTCCAATTACGGTCCAATCGCTTTGACCTCACATATCTCCAAAGTCATATCTCTCATCAATAAACAACTTTTAACCCACTTAAAGTCCTGATCTCTTATCAGTGACCTTGAATATAGGTTTTGAAAAGCAAGGTCCACTGGTGACCTCCTGGCCTACGTTGCCAACCAATGGTCTTGAGCTCTGGAGCACTTCAGAGAAAGTCAAGTTGTTGCACTGGATAATCAACAAAGCCTTTGAGAGAGTCTGATACATAGGTCTACTGCAGAAGCTCCCAATGTAATGGTATTCAAGGAATTTACAAGGAATTGAGGCGCAGGAGGACGACATTCGACTCATCATGCCTGTGCGACACGAATACCAGATTTAATCAATCTATCAATACCCCTTCCCTTCATGTGCAGCCTTTTGGCTGCTGCACTGGTTCTCATTTTGCCGACCTCGGAAGGATGACAGGCTGAGTCAACCCCCTGGTGTTAATTCAGTGGATAAAACAGGGCTTGAACTCAGGACGCTGGGATCCCAAGCCACCACCCTAACCACAAAGCCAACACCAGCTTATTCAGCTTCAGTTCATCTTCTGAATTTCAAGCTTCATTGCTCGGTGATTTATCTCTACCTGTGTTGATGCTGCCCTCTCTAAACTCCATCACAAATTCTGGTGTCCCTCAAGGTTCTATCATATTGCCCTCCCTCTTTCTTCTGTTCATTAATGACCACCTCACAGCTATTAACAACCCTGTCCCATTCCTTTGCCGACGACTCGACCCTCTATTACTCCACCAGTTATAAATCCGAGTTCACATTCTCCCAGTCCTTTGCTGCTGATCACCTCTCAACTGTTATCTTAATCAGTTGAGATCTCAATCTCATCCTCCAATGGGGCTCCAACAACCTGTCTTCTTCATGTTGTCCAAGACTCAAACATTCCTTATATCCAGTAAAATTAACACAGCCTTTTTTAAAAGTCCAGGTCTCAACTTTCACAGTTTTTTTCTATTAATACTAGCAAGGACCCACAAACAGAGTTCTGCAGAAAATCCTCCCTTTATTTTGGCAGTCGAGGCAACGAAACGCTGCCTCGCATGCTCCTGGAGTTTATGTTTACTACTAACAATCCAGTGTAAACTTTGGTCATCCGCACACTTATTGCCAAAAAATAATGTAATTAATTTATTTTGTGTTCCCAAAGATCAGACAATGAAGTGAAAATAAATGATAAATTGCAAAATGAAAGTGTCAATGATGGTGAATGAAAGTGACAGAGGAAAAAAGAAACGTGTTGTTTTATACATCTAACTAAAATAAACGTTTCAAATTAGTGTACTCGGGGTATCACCTTTGTTTCCATTGGCATAATTTATGCTTTGTGATGTCAGAGAACAATCGTGATGATCAGTGAAAAAAAAAGTCGTTTTATTTCAGTTGCAGATTGAGGGAGAGGCAATGGGGAATGAGGGCTCGGGGTAATTCAATTTTTACGTATAGCCTACTTTTGTTGAAATGAACTACAAAAGGTTTTAAAGCCAAATTCGTCTATTTTAAGTTTTAATAAAAGCAACGTTTTCTTGGGAGCTATTAATCCTGCAAATTTCACTGGATCTGCCCCTGAGTTTATACAATCTCACTATTTACAATGTTGTGGGTTTGTCGGCCTGCAACATGTTCAGTCCCTCTCCTTATCCGGAATTCACTCTGGTTGGCAAAGATGTGCTGATCGAGTGGGTCTCCTACTTTACTCGCTGCAACGTATAGCTATCCGTGTGTATAACACTGGTGGGAAGCAGAACACACCACCACAGGCTCTGACCCTGGCTTATTGTGTTGATCGTCATCGTAAAGGCCAGCCTGACCGGAAACTGTCGTTGGTGGAGTTGGAAATTAAGATCTGCGTCCGATGATGAAAGAAGAATTTTAGGAATACGGAGAATGGAACTGGCACGCTCACCGCCGAGCATCCGCACTGCAAGAAGACGATCAGTGACCTTGTTAATATGCAACATGTTCCATTACAGTGGCCAATGCGAGGATTGAGATTTCACTGCAGCATGATGGGTGTTCTGGTTAACCTTCAGTGACATCTCGTGCGGTGGCACACCTGAAAGATTTATTGAGTGAAGAAACTCAGGTGGAAAAAGGGCAGATCGGTTGTGATCAGCCAAAGAAACGACACTTTTGACAATGAAAGTGTCACTAATCAGGTGGTCAATGATTTTACTGTTGAGAAGATCAATCATGTGTTATTCGTTGTCGTTAAAAATCGCACGTTAAGGCAGCCACTCAGATAAAGTCATGGAGTCAAAGGAAACCACTCAGAACTTGTATGATTGAACGGTTCTTCAAGTCTGGCATACACATGGTTGATGATGTCATTTTCCAAGTTCACACAAAGATCAGGTGATAATGCAATTATGTCATCACAAAGGTTACCCTCCACAGAAGGCAGGAACTCCTCACCCAGTTGCACCAACCAATCAGCATAATGCTCAAGTCGTTTAAGACTTCCTTCGTCCACACCATTAACTCGATTGAGCACAGGTGCATTTGTTCTTTAAGTTAGCATGATACAATGTCGCCACAATAGAGAGCTTTTTATGCAGGCGTTGACAATCCTTCCCCCCCCACCACAACCTCCAACTACCTCTACCACCAAACCTTCAGCTATCCCCACCACCCAAACCCAACCTTCAGCTATTCTCACCACCCAACCTCAAGCTATTCCCCCCACAACCACCAACTATCTACCCCTTGCCAACCTCCAGCTATCTGCCCCCCCAACCTCTAACTCTCTCATACAGGCGTTGATGACTCCCCTCCCCAAACCTAACTTTATTCTCCACCCCCAACTTTCTCCCCCCTCCCTCCAACCCTCTCCCCACCTTCAACACCTAAACCCAGTGAAATAGTTATGGCTTGTTCGCAGTTATAGCAGTTACCAAGTACCAAGTATCAGTACACTGCTTCTCATTGAGTCATGAATACTACACCGCTTTAATTGAGTAACTTTGGAGTCATGACAAAGGGGGGATTGCGGTGTTACGATTATAGGTACTACTAGACGACCCGTGAACCCGTTGGGTTCCCGTTGTGACAGCGGTTGATGAAAAAAATCATTTCAAGAAAAAAATAGAAAAATATAGCTCCAGCGAACAATACCGCTGAGGTTGTTTGCATTGATCAAATTCTCCTGAAGAGTACTTGACCGAATCGGGAATTGATTTTTTTAATAATTTTTTTCGTTGCCCCATTTGAACGAAACTTGATACTGCACACCGCAAGGCGAATGATGAGTCAGGTGGCCCTAAAAAATTTGTGCTATCGTGTACCGTTTTGGCTGTATTTCGGGAACATACATACAAGATGAGAGTTTTAGTTAATATAGATATTATTATTAATGTTATATGTTGTTATCATATGACGAAAACGATATTACAGTGTGAAGAAAACTGAGCCAATTCTTCTGAAGCATACTGAAGGTGAGGGCTCAGAAATGAAGCCGAAGGCCTCGACGTACTGTGCCATTGGAAGGCCCATGACGCCCATCGTTAGGATATTTGTTGATAAATTTTATCAATTCTTTTGTTTGTGTTTCACACTGAACGGAAAATGCAAAGGTAGGGCATGGAGATTGTAAATATGACAAGTTTGACGATGTGTTAGGCCTGAACTGCATGAAAATATAAATGGCAGATGTTGGAGTTTGCGGTCCGATGCCGTCGCAGACAAAATGACGTAACGTGACATATGGGCAGACAGCAAACTGCTGCTACCCTAATACAGGGTGGGGCATTTATATCTGTCGGTTTGTGTTATCCTTATAACTTTTTTGTTTCTAAACCAAATTAAATAAAAATTTCTATACAACATAGGCACATACTTTAAATTTTTTATAATCAATTTTGATTCTTTATTTCTGAAAAATTACATCAGACAAATGGGCCCCTTTCAAATTCGTGCATTCACGAGAGCAAATCATCATATTGTTCATTACTGCAACCAATGTCTCTTGATCAATAGAGTGGATGGTTGCAGTGATGCTTGCCTTCAATTCATCGATCGATGTTGGATGATCCTTATAAACTTTGCCCTTCAGAAATCCCCATAGGAAGAAATCTGGTGGAGTTAAATCTGCCAAATCAAAGTGTGCCTCATCTGTCACGATGACCTTGTTTGTGAAATTGGCATGCTCATTGCATTTAAAAAAAAAAAAAAAAGGTTCATTACATTTAACGTGCTCGATCATTGAAAACTTTCAAGTATTATCTGTAAAACAAAGAAAACAATAATTAGTTATGCTAAGAATGCTTCCGGCTATAAAGATTGCAAATGTGTCAGATGTAAATGCCCCAGCCTGTATATAGACGATCGGTATCACGAGCTCCAGCAATCTCTCCTGGCAGCCTCATGTCTTAAAATTTCAATCTCACCAAAGAGGCCTCGAAGAAACAGTTTCCTCTTCAGCATCCACATATACTTCTACTCCCATCAGCTTCTCATCCTCACAAATCCCAAGTCAGACTAGTGAAGGAATACTGCCCCAATGTGCAGAGGCGGTTCTCCTCTGTCAGTCATGGGTATTCCAGATCGTGTCTGACCGTGCTGTCTGACTGATTAATTATCATATTACAATCATCAATGAATGAACAATCCGACTGATCAAACTACTGCAATGGTCGGAAAGAAAATACCTCAATAAAATAAATTTACACATAAGTATTTGAATACAATCTCAAACAAGAACGTCACTCGGTAGAGCACATACAGTACCTCTGCCAGGCTGAACAGTTTATGTTTTGTATCGCACTGATGGGCCGGATCGGTATCCGGACATGAAGCAAAATCTAATCGGCTTGTTCTTGTTACCTACCCAACTCCTCCACCTAGTTTTGTCATAACTAGTCCACAACTTTTTGAAATATCATGCTATATATTGATTTTGGCTCCATCTCTCATTTATGAAGAATCACTTTGAGAATTAAAAAAAACAAATTGTAACCGGATTTTCACCAAAATCTAATCAATTCGTTATTGGCACATACCCACCCTGTCCACAAAGTTTTGGCCGAATCCATCCACGTTTTGATATATGCTGCACACAAACAAACAGACAAACAGACAAACAAACAAACAAACAAAAACAGACAGACACAGAAAGTGGTGAAAAAATAAAAATAAAAAAACAAGTGGTAACGGTGGATGGGATAGAAGAAAAAAATATTTACAGATCATCAGTATTTGGGACTGCAAAGAAATAATGACAGTCACACAAATACACACGCACAGCACCTTTTCTAGCTTAAACACACCAACAGAGAGAAGATTATTGACATTGAACACGTAAGATCACACAACACCATTGATGATCTGCTGCCACTAGAATTACACAATAAGTTGAAAACACGATTGTGGTTTTACGCCATTATTAAAAAAAAAGAGCAGTTCTTGGGATTCCTTGAAATCATCTTGTGCTGGTACACTGGAAGCAACATGAAAATTGACAGGAGCAGATTATATGTTGGAAAGTTTCATTCAAAAGAGGAAAGCTTGTTTTTATTTTCTGGTTTTCTTCAAAATAATTTTCTGGAAAATAATTATTTGTTAAAAGACCGATTTAAACTTGCACAGCCGCAATCAACTGGCATTTTGTCTGTTCCGATCTGAATAGGGCATACCTAACTCAATCAAACTACGCAAAAAGCATGAAATAAAACAAAAACAATATCACAAAACTCATCAAGGATTCACCAGACTTCCTAAGTGGGGATGGTATGGACACTCTGTAGGTATAATACAAACCAAACCCTCAAAAACATATCGACCAAGATACAAACTTTCAAACCTATAAAGTACCAAACAGTCATCTATGGAGGATTTCACATCCAATACCACTCAAAAAGCTTTTGGACAGCATCACTGAACAACAAAACTGCCCAAACACAAAATAGCCTGCTTGTTATTCTTCTTTATCATCTGTTCAGACAGCCAAGCTCAAAATGTGTTTTTGTTCAAGACTTGGTATAAACATGAATATGCTGCATTTTATAGTGAGTGGCAAGGTTCATGACAACTCAAAATTTTCATAACTTGACAGGATTCCATGACAAGTAAGCAAAACTGCATAATGCCTCAAAGGAAAATTAAGGGAAACGAGGGGTGGGAGGGACCACACCTATCAATCAGCTAGGTGGGGGGTGGGACCATGGCAACACAATTTCCCGAGGGCCAATCACACCTAAATGGGCGTGGTTAGCTGCGTAATATTATGCACAGTCCGACAGCATTGACAACAGAAACTGCTTTTAAAGACAGGTGTGGTTAACGGTGAAACAACCATTGTTACCAGATATACAATAATTATAATCAGAGTGCAAGAACTCTCTTCTGTTCTGAACGCTTGCAGTCGCACAGGCGTGCAGCCTCACAGCCGTGCAGGTCGTCGTCGACTTGTCGTCAATGCAGTGACAGAAATTAAACAAAGCTAGTGAGTAAAATATTTTTATACCTTTTTAAAATACATTTTAAAAATGTACAGAAACGAGAAATAAATAATAAAAAAACATTTTAAAAGATGTAAAAGGAGGTAGAGATTAATTTAATTTATTCATATGCAGCCTGTGGATGCTAAGCTGCAAAATTTTGTGGGTGCGTGGCCATGCCGCTGATGCAATGTTCCTGTTACAAGCACGCTGATACTCATTTTGCTGACCTTGGAAGGATGGCAGGCTGAGTCAACCCGCATGGTGTTAATTCAATGGTACAAAAACAGGGCTTGAACGCAGGAATCTAAGATCTTAAGCCAGCTACCCTAACCGTGAAGCCACCACCAGGCTTTGAGGTATAGAATGTGAGGAGTGTTATTAATGGCCACATTTGATCCATAGTCAATACTTATATAGTAGTTAGATGTCAGGGTTCGAACCAATTTTCTTGTATACTTTCAAATGTATTTTAAAGTCTTCATAATTTTAGTTGTACTGTTTCCACAAGCTAGCCCACCCCATGTCCTTTAGAGGTAGTGCTACACTTTATCTTGGCCAACCCACGCATTCCATTACTGTGAACTAAAAGAGCTTTGCTTTTACTTTCAACATATCTCAGTGATAAAAAGCCTAGATTGTGGAGAGCGACTGCCTAGGAGAAGTTGTAGAGCACTAAGATAAGTGGTTTGACCGTTTCAACCTCCCCTGGGGGAGGGAAAGAGAACCCCTTGACACATTTTTGAGCACACGCACGGGGCTCTTGTCATACCAACCAGAGATGGATATTAACCAGAGATAGATTGTATATAGGGGGGGTTTTGGAATATAGAATTTCAGTGTGGTTGGGAAGCTCTCCACTATGTTGGTTGAGCTGCCACATCACCTCTGCATGCGAGTGCTCTTTTTGAATAAACCATGCATTCCAAAATCTTCTTTGACTCTTCAACTGCAGCCAAAGAAAGAGTCTTCACATTTGGCACCCAAGATGGGAGCTGACTGCTTATCCTGACGGTGCGAATCAGAGGGGCTCCGCTTGGTGTACAGTGTTTACAAGGGTCTCAGCTAAAAAAGGTACGTGATGCGCACACGTCGGGCACCTGCAAAAAGATGGCCCTAGTTAGGTAATCACTGTACACCCAGCGGAGAGAGCTCCATTGAACGCAACTTCACAGTGTGCTCGGGTCACGAACTGATAACGGTAAAACATATGAGGAAAATCGAATGCGGTTTGTCTGAGGGAGCACAAGGGGCTGTTAGGCTTTGTTGTTGTGTGACCGGTAAAGGTAAGAGGATAAGGAATATCCAAGTGAAATAAGGAGAAACAGGTTAGAGTCCTGTATTGTAGAAAGGAGGGTTTGAGTCCCTCAATAAGAGAGAAGGCTATAAGGCGGTCGATAAGCCACGTGAAATAAGGACAAACAGGTTAGAGTCTGCATTATAAGAAAGGAGGGTTCGAGTCCCTCAATAAGAGAGAAGGCTATAAGGTGGTCGATCAGTAAGGGATCACGATCCCGCATACTAAAAGGAGAAACGTTTTAAGGCTATAAGGCGGTTGAAAAGCAAAGAACATAAAATGGGGAACAGCTCTGTTAAATCTCAAGAGTTACCAAAAGGAACACCATTGAAAACCATGGGGGAAAAACACGGAATGGATAAAGTAGAGGGGGTGCAAGATTGGGTGAAATGGAAGGCGGGAAGAAAGGATCCTTTCCCGCTGACCGGATCCCTCGATCCAAAGGTGTTGCACACAGTTAGCACGGCGCTGACAGAGGGCAAAGCGGGAGGCCCGAGACAGAGTGAAAAACACTGGAGAGCACGAGTAGCGTGGCTAACAGAGTCACAAGCTGAGACAGAACATAAGCGTTTAGGTCTCGAAGGAACTTTGAACCAACAGAAAACACAAGAGGAAGCAAGACAGGAGAAATTGAAACAAGCGCTAGCGCAGCTAGCGGAGACTAACGATGACATAGATGTGAAAATAACCACACGACCTGGGATGACAAAAGGAATTTACCCCGTCCTGGAGGAGTAAGGGGCAATGGGAGGGGCTGACATCCAACAGTTCCCCATGCAACAAGTAAGACAGAATGATTGGGTCTGGAGATCGTGGATTCCCCAAGACAATAGGGGAGTAAAAGCAAGTATGGAAGAATGCTTGAAATCTAACCCTAGGAAAGAGATTAAGATATTGTATGACCAGGTAAAAATGCATGGGGCAACTGGGACGGACATAGGATTTATATGCACAGCCGTGCTGCCCAGCTCGGTCTGGAGTGCACATGCGGCTGACTGGGGAACAAAAAGAGAGGAAGAAGAGGACCACACATTAAATTGACATGACCTCGGTGTCGAGCGGAGACCGGCACAGATGGCGTATAAGGAGAGTGTGAGAGTCCTGATGGATCAACTTGCGACCAAAATGGCCCCAAGGGTTATGGATTGGCAGGCGATCAGAGAAGTAGTACAGGATATAAAGGAATCACTTAGCGCGTATAAAAAACAATTGTATGAACAGATTGAACTACACTCGGGATATGACAATATGGGAGTAGTGCCCGACTACTTCCTAAACACCATGTTTGTGGAGGGGTTGTGCGACGAAGTAAGGAAAGAAGTAAAAGCAGAAATCCCAGGGTGGAAAGACTCTGGGCCCGCCACTTTACATGAAAGAGCAAGGCAGGCATGGCAGACCCAAAAGGAAGAAGGCAGGAGGGAGAAAAGGACCGAAAGAGCCCTAATAATGAGGAATATAGAGAGAAAGGACCGCAAGTACGAAGAGCGGGAAGAGAGACCTCGCAAAGATAACTCAGACTGGGAACCAAGGCATGAGATGGGACAGGGTCAACGAAGACCGTGGAACAGAAATAATGGCTCACAAAGGGCAGGAGAATGTTTCAATTGCGGAAAAACAGGACACTGGAGCCGGGAGTGCCAAGCGGCACCCAGGCAAAGGGGCTGGGGCCCATGGCCGCCACCACACTGGGAGAGACCAACAGCGCCTCCAGGGGAAGAGGAGAGAAGGGAGACGAGTTATTGACATGAGGATACCGTGGTGGCTCCACAAAGGGAGACGCCGAACGTGAGAGAATTGACTGCAACGTTAAAGGTGGAGGGAAAACAGGTAACATTTCAAGTAGACACGGGGCCACACGGTCAACACTGAAACACGGAGAGATAAAGAACCTGCTGCTTTAAGGTGACTCAATTAGAGTGGTGGGGGTTTCAGGACGGAGAGAAGACATCCCGGTTTCAGATAAATTACGAATTGAAGTAGGTCCCCTGAAAGGAGAACATGCATTTTTGATAGCGAGACACACTCCGATGAATCTGTGAGGAAGAGATTTGTTGTGCAGAATGGGGTGTACCATAACGTGTAGGGAAGACGGAGTTTTCATAGATGCCCCGCTGGCATTACAAGAAGAGGTAATGACCCTCATGATGAATGAGCTTGGAGCAGTAGTTTATTGGTTGCGAATTGTGTCTCAGGAGGGTAGAGACTAGCTGAGCAGGGATTGGGAAAGTGCAAAAGGATTGCGGGATGTAGAGGAATGGTTGCTTAGCAACGACATCGATCTGGAAGGAGTGGAATTGGCTTTGCACTATGCTGTCTACTACGATGAAACAGGGCAGGATTTTGAATACTCAGCCAAAGTGCATGGAGATTACACCGCCGAACACACTCTGATGATAACCAACTTATGGATTGGAAAGGAAGGAGCGGTGGTGGAGGTGGAACTATCTACCAGAGAGCGTGAACTAATGAAGCATAAAGAAGGACTTACACCACACGTCTCAATGGCAGTAAGTAAAGGACACAGTGCGGGAGAATTGGGAAAAATGATTACCTGATTGAGATGCGCCCCGGAAACAAAAGAAAGGGTTAACGAGGCTTGGGACGCCTTACACGCGATTAGACGCAGAGATGGATGGAAAGTATGCTTACCTGATCAAATTTTGACATACATGCTGGAAAGGCATGAGATGAACAGCGAGAAGCCCCACCGCCAGACAGACAGGCGAGTGGGGACCAAGCAAAGATTACAGGAAGTACCAGACAGATTGTGGATAGAACATCCAAATGATGTGGGGAGAATGCTGGCTGCAACGCCTGTATCCATTCAGGTAAAAGAGGAGATACCCCTGCCACGAGTGGCTCAATATCCATTGCGAAGGGAGGCGATCGAGGGAATCACACCAATGCTAGCATCCTTGCAAGAACAGGGGGTGATAGTACCCACGAAGAGCTCATGTAATACGCCTATCCTACGGATGAAAAAGCCCAGTGGAAATAAATGGAGGTTCATGCAAGACCTGTCAGCGGTGAATAAATGCGTGAAATCATCTTTTCCAGTAGTACCACACCCTGTCACGGTACTGTCTGGGGTGCCGTCATGCGCCACACATTTCTCCGTGGTCGATTTATGCTCGGCGTATTTTTCCATCCCGCTGGCAAAGGAGTCACAGCACTTATTCGCCGTTAGCTACGAGGGACAACAATATACCTGGACTGTACTTCTGCAAGGATATGCGATAGTCCGACGCTCTTCTCGCAGGCCTTGAAGAAATATTTGGAGGACATAGAGCTCCCGGAAGGTTCAGTGATGATTCAGTATGTAGACGATTTATTGATCTGCATGGACGACCAGAGGAAATGCGAAAAGGACATGGTGGCGTTGTTGAAGGCGCTCGCCCGGAAGGGTCACAAAGTCAGCAAGGAGAAATTGCAGTTCGCACAAACAAGGGTAATGTACTTGGGACATGTACTGGAACAAGGACAGAGAAGTCTAGGAACCGAACGAGTGGAAACAATCCTGGGACACCCGAAACCAACTGCATTGCGGGAACTTCGGCGGTTCCTCGGGATAACGGGTTACTGCCGGCAGTGGATATCTGACTACGCAGTTCGGGCGCGGTGGCTGTATGACATGGTGAAAAAAGCAAAGGGGGATAAGATCTCTTGGATGGACAATGGGGACAAAAATTTCGGGACATTGAAACAGGCTTTGTCTTCGGCACTTACATTGGCGTTACCGAACTATGATCTTCATTTCACCTTATTCGTCCACGAAAGAGGAGGGTTCGCCCAGGCAGTGCTGACGCATGAACACAGAGGGAAAAATAGGCCAATTGCGTACTACAGTAATCACTTGGATCCGGTTGCCGCCGCCTATCCCGGGTGTTTATGGGCGGTGGCAGCAGCACAATATGTAGTAACTGCAACAGCGACCTTAGTTTTGGGCTCCCTGCTGACAGTGAAAGTTCCGCATGACGTGGCGGCGCTGATACTGCAAAACAAAACACAACATATATCAGCGGCATGGGCAGTTCAACATGATCTGGTGCTTTTGCAGGCAACTAATATTATGATCGAAAGATGTTTGCCATTGAATCCAGCCTCCCTACTGCTAACGGGCGACGAGGGAGAGGCACATGAGTGTGAACGAGTGCTGGTGGAAGAAACGAAGGCCAGACGCGATTTGCAGGAAGCACCAATAGCAAACGCAGACTTTGAGCTATTTGTAGACGGAGCCGCAAGAAAGAACCGATGGGGAGAAATGATCGCTAGTTTTGCAGTATGTACTGCAAATGCCACCATAACAAAGGAATTGCTACCAAAGGGATTTTCAGCACAACAAGCCGAGCTGAAGGCGCTAATATGCGGATGTAAGATGGGAGCCGGTAAAACATTAAATATATATATACAGATTGCAGATTTTACACGACTCCGCCGCCATATGGGCCTTGCGGGGCTTCAAAACGTCTGCCGGAAAGGTTATCAAACATGGGGACTTGATTAAACAATTGATACAAGCAGCGCAAGAGCCACAGCAGATTGCGGTGATTAAATGCAAAGGTCACACAGGAGGGAAAGATGATGTTTCAAAAGGCAATAATAAAGCAGATTTGGCGGCAAAGGCAGTGCTCGATGAAGAAGAGTCAAATCCGCAACCATCAGCCGGTATCTATGCAGAACAAATAGTAGATGTTCCTCAAACTCAGGAACAACTAAGAGACTTACAAGCCTCTGCACCCCTGGAAGAACAGGAATCCTGGAAGACAAAGGGGGGGGCAGCAGAACACCCATGGGGTGTGGGTGGATGAGCAGAGCAGACCTTTTGTACGTCAGAAATTGCTACCGTGGCGAGTATTAACTGCCCATACACAGGGGCATATGGCCGCTAAGGGGGTATCAGAAATTATTCATCAAACCTGGAATGCTCCAGGTGTGATGAAAGCGGCGATGGAGGTAGTTGGTAACTGTGCGACCTGCGGCAAGCATAACAAAAGGAATGCGCCCGAAGAAAAGGGGAGCACATCCGCTCCCGTCGGGGCCGTTCCAACACTTACAGTTGGATTTCACAAGTTTGTCGGCATACAAACACCACAAATATGTGTTGGTAATCATAGATATGTTTTCAAAATGGGTGGAGGCTTTCGCCACCACCAACCAAGATGCCGAAACAGTAGCTCAGATGCTCTTGCATGAAGTGATTCTGCGATTTGGGATCCCAACACGATTGTCATCGGACCAAGGATGACTTCACGGCAAAAGTGATGATAAAAGTAGCCGAGGAATTGGGCATCAAACAAACTACATTGCCCATACCATTCACAGTCAGCAGGGGCGGTGGAGAGAGAGAACCAAGCCCTGAAGCTTACTCTTGCCAAGGTGTGCAAAAGTCAGCAATTACCCTGGCCAGATGTGCTACCAGTAGCGCAAATGAGAATGCGAGCCACAAACAAAGCAACCAGAGGCCTTTCTCCACATGAAATAATAACGGGGCGCCCTATGCAACTACCATCCTCTGCACCACCGGACATGGGGGATTGGGACTTGTCTTGCATGACTGACAGGATGATGAATTATTATCAGGCGCTAACTGCTACCATCAGGACTTTTCACTCACAGGTACAGGAAGTGCTACGGATACCTGCTGGAGGCTCTTTGCATGATTTTCAATCCACCGATCGGGTTTTGGTGAAAGAGTTCCTGCAGAAAAACGCCCTGCAACCCAAGTGGACAGGACCTTACACTGTACTCTTGACCACGCCCTCCACCGTCAAAGTGGGAGGTAAGAATGCATGGGTACACCACTCGCACTGTAAAATAGCGCATGAAGCGGCGAGAGACACCCAGGGGTTGGGAGAAACCTATTCCCCAGGAGAAGTCGACCCAGCCGTTTCGGACTCAGCCTTCTTCAGAGATAGCGAAGAGGACGACGAGTTGGAGGAATTGACACCACATCCCAGACGTCCTCCGCACATTTTCGCCGACATCGCACCAGCGGCAGCAGAAGAAGGCTCAGAGCCAGAACAACCGCCCCTGGAGGACCTGGCGCCTGAGCCACAGGACCCGGAATGGGATAGCCGAGTTCGAGAAAGTAAGGAAGCAACAGAAGTAGTAGGACCAGGCCGGGTTACACCACCCGTTACACCGCCCGCCGGGCAAGATGCTCCTGAGAATAGCCCTGGTGGGCTGCCTAGTGGAGTTACTACTCGGAAACAAGGACGCGATGCGGCCAAAGAAGCGAAAGTGGCAGCGGAGGGCCGAACCCCCTAAAGAAGGGACTCTCATAAATCCAAATGCCTCCTTCGGGTTGGTCCATAACAAAGAATTGGACACTGTAAAAATGTTTAATGAATCTAACTAGAAAAGAACAGCGAAACAACAGTCGCAGAACGCCATGACCGGAGGGCCAAAGACTACGCAAGCACCACAGGAAGAGGTGCAGGTACGTCCACAACTGGTGGAGTTATCCTGTTTTCCTCCTAGCAAGGTAAACCAGTCGGAGGAACAACTCAATAAAACGTTCAAAACCCTTTCATGGGCCACTGGTGGGCCGGGGGAAATGAAATTTATAAGGGCCAACATAAGGGCCAAACACCCACACTCCTCAGTAGGTTATAAAGCTATGAAGAATGCGACTCTCATTTTTCATATTCCCCCTGAAAAGGAGAGGAAGAAGCTGGACTGTACTTGTATAGGCATTCACCCAAATCAAACAATATATACAGCTACTATACGTTTCAACATCTTGCAAACGCAAGAACCACACAAACCTCCGAATACATTCGTTGCTTTAGCCACAGAAATAGCAAAGATCCACAACAAAAGTGATTGTTGGGTCTGCATGAAGCCACCAAAGGGGTGTTTGGTAGGCATTCCTATGGAGGTGCAGCCCATACCCTTCCACAAATTTCTTTCTAATCCTTTGAGGGGATTAACAGTGGACATAACTAACGAGACGCGAAAGTGGGTATTCAAGTCTGGAGATCCCGGGGTCGACCTGGGACAACCCCCCTCTCCCATATGGGTGGATGAGATGACAGGGCCGATATGCTTCCAAGGTAAGGGGGTACATATAGTGGGGATTTCAGTTTGTGGACTCACATTACAATGCCAAAGGAGAATTCTAATACAATAGTGAACAAGTCAGACTAGACAGAATAGAAGCAGATAACTTTCACCATGAACTACACTTTGCATCATAAAAAAGGAATGATCCCGCCAAAAGGCATTTTCCTGGCATGTGGGGACAAAGCTTACCCCTACTTACCAAAAGGGTGGGCAGGGAGTTGCTATTTAGCCTCAATATTTCCAGATGGCAGGATAAAGACCACTTTCCACCAAACCTCCCTACCTCCACGGTACCGGCGTGACGTGCCCGAAACTTTGGACCCAAAGGGATAGGCCGGTGTATCAACGTGCCAAGGACCTCTAGCGGGAAGATGGTGGGAAAAGGCTTTTGGCTTTTTCATTCCCAGAGCCGGCACGATCATGAATAGCGATAGGATAGATAAACTTTCACTAGCTTTGGTATATTATATGTAGCTAATGTATCCATGGTTTATTATACGGAATTGTCGGGTATGTTAGTATCAATGTGTGCCATGGTAATGCAGAATAGAGTAGCCTTAGATATGCTTTTGGCGGAGCAAGGAGGGGTATGTGGGATGATTGAAGGAGAATGTTGCGTCTGGATCCCGGATCCTACGGACATAAGTAACCGTGCGGTGGCCTGAATAAAAAAGGTTGCAGACACCCTCACTAACGGGCGAATGGACCGCGAGGAGGGTTACGAATGGTGGAGATCCATATTCCAGGGCTGGGGAGGTTGGTTGCTGCGCCTGATAGGGTCAGCACTCCCAATCATCTTGGTGGTAATTTTTGGAGTATTTCTGATCAAGATTCTCATTACCATTTGTTTAAAGAAATGTCGTGAAGCCTCACCCCTCACCCAGGCCATCATAATAATTAACAGCGAACTCACGGAGGAAGACACCCAGGTCCTCCGTATGGGGTCACAACCAGACTCCATGGACCTGGAATCAGGCTTCCAACAGCTCCACCATATAATAATGGATGACGAACCCATGAGAAGTGAGTGCTTTTTGTCTTCTAGCGCAAGATGAGACTCCTGCGCCGGAGGGGCTTACACCCCGCCTTGCGTGGTCACATTGCTACTCGCTTGCACCATATTACATTTTCTTTATTGTTGCTGTTATTGTTTTTGAAATTATTTGAATAATACTTTGAAAATGAGAAATTTTGTGTAATGAAGTTTGATGTGATAAATGTAGCAGTAATAAAAGATAGGTATAACAGGTGATGACCCGGGCCACCAGCAGTCGGGGACCTCTCATTTGGTGGATGTCAGTAGTGGTTCACGGCATTCGTAAATCCCGTCTGGGGGGAGTGGGGGGCTAGCGATGGCCAACGCAGTCGCCAAATGAAGGCCCACCTGTTCCGTGAGCCTGGGAGATGGTGAAGAATGGTCAAATGTGACCAAGGAGGGAATGTGAGGAGTGTTATGAATGGCCACATTTGATCCATAGTCAATACTTATATAGTAGTTAGATGTTGGGATTCGAACCAATTTTCTTGTATACTTTCAAATGTATTTTAAAGTCTTTATAATTTTAGTTGTACTGTTTCCACAAGCTAGCCCACCACATGTCCTTTATAGGTAGTGCTACACTTTATCTTGGCCAACCCACGCATTCCATTCCTGTGAACTAAAAGGGCTTTGCTTTTACTTTCAACATATCTCAGTGATAAAAAAGCTTAGATTGTGGAGAGGGAGTGCCTTGGAAAAGTTGCAGAGCACTAAGATAAGTGGTTTGACCGTTTCAACCTCCCCTGGGGGAGGGAAAGAGAACCCCTTGGCATATTTTTAAGCGCACGCCCGGGGCTCTTGTCAAACCAACCAGAGATGGATATTAACCAGAGATAGATTGTATATAGGGGGTTTTTTGGAATATAGAATTTCAGTGTGGTTGGGTATCTCTCCACTATGTTGGTTGAGCTGCCACATCACCTCCGCATGCGAGTACTCTTTTTGAATAAACCGTGTATTGGAAAATCTTCTTTGACTCTTCAACTGCGCCTGAAGAAAGAGTCTTCACATAGATGGTATGCCAACAAGTATGTAAACAAGGTAGGGATAGTTAGAAGTAATTAAAATGTGGAACCGTCTCTCCATCTTTCTTTGAATAATAGTTGTGCCTGCAAATGACACGATACATTGATGTGGGTTTGCAATGACCACAAACACCAAGTGTGTGTGTGTGTGTGTGTGTGTGTGTGTGTGTGTGTGTGTGTGTGTGTGTGTGTGTGTGTGTGTGTGTGTGTGTGTGTGTGTGTGTGTGTGTGGAGGGGGTGGGGTGTTAGTGGGTGTTTCTTAATCGTTTAATATTTCACTGGATAAATTGTTACATGGAAACCATCAATTTCAATGACTAGCAGAGCCGACTTCTCACTTCAATGACGGACCAATTAGTCATCATATTTGCCAAAAATTTTAGGTGAGGAGGAGAAAAAAAGGAAGACAAATTTACCCCAGCATAGAATGCTTCAACCCCTCACCCCACACCCACCACCAAGTTCCGCTCCCTCCACTACCCTTTGTTCTGACGTACCTTCCTGCTAGAAATGTCTCATCCAGGATGACAGGCTTTGACAGGCCCTTCATTAATTTTTTGGGAGGGGGAAGGAAACCCATGCAGTCGGAATTTTAACCTCAGTGTTGCCCAGGTAAAAAAGGAATTTGAAATACCCTCTTCCACCACCACCACCACCACATGGCACGACACGGTATTGCCAAAGTTATATTGAAATGTCCCCAGAAAGTTGTGTTTGGAGTTTGTTACTTGCAAGGAGAGATGGAGAGAAGGAGAGAGGGAGAGAGGGAGAGAGGGAGAGAGGGAGAGAGGGAGAGAGGGAGAGAGAGAAAAAGAAAAAATATCGTAAAAGGTCCAAGTGGTCTAAAGCTCCAAATGGGCAAAGGTCTAATCAGTCTGAAGGGTGTCAGGGGTCTGAATGGTGTTGAGGTCTGGGTCTAAAGGGATCCAAAAGATCCAGGGGTCATAAGGGTATAAAAGGTCTCAAGGGTGAAGGGTTCAAATGTGTTAAAAGGGTCTTTAAGGTAAAATATATCTTAGTGGTCTTGAAGGGTCTAATGGGTCTTTTGAGTCCTCAGGGTCCTTGGGGTATTATGGATCTTTTGGGTCATCACGGTCTTTTGGATCCTCGGGGACCTTTGGGTCCCCAATGACTTTTGGGCCATCTGGGTCCTCAGGGTCTTTCGGATCCTTGGGGGTTTTCAGGATCTTTTGGGTAATCGGCGTCTTTTGTTTCATCTGGGTATTTTGGGTCCTCAGGGTTTTATAGGTCCTCAGGATATTTTGGGGTATTAAAGGGTAATCAACGGTCAAAGGGGTCTCAGCAGTCTAAAGGGTCGAAAAGTATATTCCAATAGTATATAATTAATAGAAGTACGTGTGTGAAGTCAGCATGCAATTGACATTCAAACAGTACGTAATTAATAGACATGTACTCACACAGCATCATGGACAGACTGACCATATTTTTCGTTTTTGGGTATTTTGGGTATATCAACTACAAATAAATATCGATATTTATTTGTAATTGCGTGGGAAGGGAAATGTGAATAAGTTACATTGCAGCCAAAGGAAATTTGGAAAATGCAATACCCTCTGCCACCACCACCAGATGGTGCTACACGGTACTCATTTACATAGATAATTTACACCTGCACCCTCTGCCCCCACACCTCAGCATGAGGTCGTGGCCACATAGCCTATGATACCCCCCACACAAAGTTGTAATTGGATCCCAAGCTTGGAGTTTGTGTCTTAAAAGATGTGGCCGTGCATACGGAACAAAGAAAGACAGAAAGTTAGACAGCCAAGAGATAATGGCGTTTATCCATATAATATAGATCATGACAAATGGATGGAGGGATGGACAGGCACAACCATTATGCAAAGAAAGATGGAGGGATAGTTTCACATGATAATTTCTTGTAACCATCCCTGCCTTGTTTACATTCTTTTTGACATACTATCCCTCCATCCTTTTACATTTAGAATTTTTTTTTTTATTACTTGTAAATGTAAGAATAGATAAAAGCCATCGTTTGCACATATTAGGTGATCATTGGCTATTTAAGCTAATGGCATCCTATCACGTGAAAATAAACAACACTCTTGCCTCATTTGAATTTCAAAAAACAGCTCGAATAATAATACAATGTAAAACACTTCTGCCAAAAAATGGATATAAAATAAGATGGCTTCCATATCAATGGATGCCTACTTGACAGCACTCACACAGCTTTTTCACCATTCCTGGAAGAACTCACACTAATGTGTCAGTCAGCACAAGGCAGCGAAGGAGCCTGTTGAACTCACACATTTGAAAGTTAAAATAAGTCATCACATCACAACTAAAAAAAACAGCAAACAGGAGAAGATTTCATTCACGAAAACTGATCATCCCATTGTTTCCATTATTGATGTAGAAACGGTGCATCTAACACGCTCTCAAAAAGTCCCCCCGACCATCAAATGCCCAGATGTGAGGATCCTGCAAATGCAGCTTAGAATGAACAAGAGTGATGAACTGGAGCGATTAACAATGAATATCCCAATACCATGACACCGATTGCAATTTGGATAAGAGTGTGCCTCCACGTGCCCTGTCACTTGATCGTCAACATCAAGCGACAAGGTTAATCTATTTTGGTTAAAGGCAATATTCCTTAAATTTCCATAATGTAGAGATTGGACAAAATATTTGACAAATACAAAAAGATACATCAAAAAACACTTTGATTAATTAAACTGGCATTTTCTTTCAAAAACTTTTGTTCATAAACTAAGTTCTTTGTTGATATCTCATCACTTGCAATGGCATTGGCAACAAAGTGGGAGTTTTTGAGGAACAGAAAAAGCTGGCTGATTGATTTGTCACGCTGATGCAGGCAATCTGGACAAGATGTCCCAGGAGGCCAACATTGCAGAGCAGGTTTTTCTGGAGCACAGCATCTGCACAACAAGGGGAATTTGCTAACCTCATCATTGCAACCTTGGATTTCGAGTGACCTCGGCCATGAACTCCAAAGAGCTGAGAATGCTGCAACAATTTCACAATGTGAAGTGTGAACGTAATGCCCTCAAGCACCCCCACCCAACCGAACAAGTCAAAGCAGTTGTCTGTTTACCGCTTCATTCAGCACTTGGTGGCACAATGAAACCTACAGGCTCTGAGTCCTGGCAGCTTCACTGGCTTCCAATGAAACAGTTAGTCATCAAAATCCAGAAGTTCAAGAATGGAATGGAAGAAAAAACACAAGAGAGCATTGCTGCGTAGTTGGACGTAGAACAGTTCGTTGCTTTGTGAGTTGCTTAAGTTCTTGTTACCTGTTAGAGCAGTTATAAGTCGTCCATGTTGGAAGTCAACACAGGACAGCACAGGCATTACTTGCAACTACTGAACAAGGTGGAATGTGTCGTGGTTGGTCATACAGTACTCTTTGACTTGTTGTAAATGTGAATACATGTACACTTGGAATCAATTAATTATTACTGATGTCCAAAATATGACATTATACTCTGTGAAAAACTTCTCTTGCTCTTTCTTTGCAACTCATCCTTAAGGCCCGGTCACACCTTGACGTTTTAGCCAGCGATGGCAACGTATTGAAATGTATGTAAAACGCTGGCTTACGTTGAACTTTTGATGTTTTTTTTTAAAGATTCGGACGTATTCATAGCGACTTGGTCTTATGTATAACACATTGGTAACGGACACAGAACGTTTCGTTGTGTTATAGATAACTTATACCAACGAATGCTGAACCTGTTGTCGGCCTACACAACCGATGCCCAACGATAGTCTAACTTAGGCATAGTGCGTTGCACGCATCGCCGACGATGTCGTGACGTAGCCTATTAAAAGGCTGACGCACAACGATTCAAATCATAACTGCCGTAGAAATGGAAGTGACAACATCGCGGTCACACCTTGGCGATCTTGCCAGCGTATGCCGACCTAAGAAAAATATGTCTAAAACGTTGGGGCACGTCAAATACGGTGTGAGTAAGTTTGGTATACGTGAGTACAACGCTAAAGTACGCTATCAAACGTCGTAGTAAGTAGAGTACGTCAAGAAATTTTAAACATGTTCAAAATTTTACGACGTACTCGGCGTATGACACACGTTCCGCATGCGGATGGGGATAAGTTTTACACACGATATGTGTGATATGTGCTACTCATAAGTCGAAACACGTCGCGGTAATGTCTTTTTTACGCGAAACTTATTTCTAACTTATGTTTGACGTGCTTTGAACCAATTCTTTACGTAGTCCCAACACACATCGACGTATGTAGACGTATTCCAATGACGTCTTCCGGTCGATAAAAAAAAAAAAATGAACGTGTTTCTAGCTTACAACTGCCATATAAAGACGTGTTCCCAGCGGTTTTGGGAATTGGTATATAAAAATGCTGCTCATAAAAGGGGAACCCAACAGTGTTTTCGAGTCCTTTTTGAGTCGATGCCATGTCAGCAGTAACAGTATCAGTATCAGTATTAGTATTAGTAGTAGTTTGTTCATGTTGGCAGTAGTAGGTGAGTGTGAGGGGGAGGGTGTGGGTTATGATGGATTGTCCTTGCGTTTAACGATTTAAATGATAAACTCAACGATTTAAATGGCTGCATCTCCACTATTGAAAATAGACGCTTGCGCTCAACAATTGGATTTTTTTTACACTCAACAACTTTTAAACTGTACCACTCAGCTATTTTCATTGTTTACAATGAACGATTTAAATTGCTGTCACTCGCCTTTGTTTTTTGACGCTGGGGTTTTGAAATTTGAAGCGTTTCTTCTGAACGTGTTAAAACGCTCAAACTCGACTATTTTAAATAGACGCTGCTGATGGACAATTGGAATCATAGCCAAGCTAGACATCGAAGTGTGAACATCCTCGTCATGCCGAAGAAAAGTTTGAAGAATGCTGCAAATAAGTGTCCTGGCCGTGGCCGTGGACGCTGACGCAAGGACGATCCATTATACCGACGTCTTTCAGCCTATGAGTAACTTAAAAGTAACGTCTGTCGACGTGTGGCAACGATCGCGTAACGTGCCAACAACACGTTAATCATAGGTTAGAAATAAGTTTCGGGTACGCTAAACATTACCTCGGCGTGTCTCAACTTATGATTAACTTACAAGTAGCATGTGTTGACGTCTGTCAACGATCGCAGACCGTACATACAACTTGTGGCCAGCGTAGCGGAACGTGTGAGTCCTACGCCGGCATACGTCGTGAAATTTCAAGCAAGAAAAAATTTGAGGACAACCAAAAAGTACGTTTAAAGCCAACGTACAACGACGTATGGCAGTGTTTTTCAGCGTGCTCTCAATGTTATCAAAACTTACCCATAACGTATTCAACGTGTGCCAGCGTTTTAGAAAAAAAATTCAAAAATCGGCATACGTTGGCTAAAACGTCAAGGTGTGACCGGGCCTTTAAGAGTCGATATTTCCTCTTCACATTCCTGGTTCATCCTCTTTCATTTGTCACAAAGTCAGTTTGATAATATTAGCTCTCGATGAACAATGCAGATCATAATTGTGTATCCCAAGCACAATAAACAATTAATAAGACAGCAGCGGGGCAGAACTAGATATCTCACAAAGGGATCGCCTAAGGTAAGCCTCCCCCGGCTTACCCTTGGCGATCGCCCGCGACTAACCCTTGGCACAAGATCCAATTATGGCATGTTTTGTTCAGACCACCATATGACTTTGACATTCAACATTAAGGGATAGAGGGTAAATTAATAAAATGTGTCCCCATATGAACTCTATCCATAAAACTCAACATCATGAAAATCAGAAGAAAATTATTCAAGATAAGATTAAAAGGGTCATTTTTGTTAATAGGTCACAATCCGAAAAAAGTAGGTCAAGGACACAAATCAAATATGATGTGCACAACTTCAGTGCAGGTACACTATTATGATGAAATAACATATTGGAAGGCCAAGCAGTCTGAGATTCTGCATTGGCAAAATTGAACGATAACAAAAAAAATTTTTTTTAAAATATTTTTCAGACTGCCATTTGACCTTGATCATGAACCCGGAGGGATATGGTGTCAATTAAACGTAAATATGCCTTACTCTAGGGTATCTAGAGAGGGCAATGTTATTCTGATCGGCCAAAGCTAAGTTGAGTTGTGGTAAAAAAAAAAAAAAAATATATATATATATATATATATTGTAAAAATTTCCATAATTAGATCATGACATTAAAAATTAGGTCAAGGTCAAAAAATATGTAAAATTTCATTCTGAAAGTCCCAGCCAGCTCTGAATTACAGCTCAAACATTGGTGGGAAAAGAAAAGAAAAGAAATAAAACAAACAAAAAAAATCTAAATGGTGGTTTAGTAAACTTCAGGGGCGAAGAAACTCAGGTACCATTAAAATTGGGGGCACCAATTGTATCAACAAACCTGACAACAGCAATAAGCCTTCCCCAATTTTATAAGGCCCTGTTCTTCATTGCACGGCCCACGAGCCACTGGCGATCCGTGGTGGCCTCAAGTGCGGCCCCTGACGTGTGGCCGACAATGCACAAATGTGAAAATGCTCCATCGTAATCCACCACAAATGCTATCAAATTGACCCAACAGTTTCAAATGAGTGTTCCAATGTGAAGCATAAGAGTAACATCACTACATCAGGATATAGTTGCAGTGTACAAATAATAACACTTGCAGCCCAGTTAACCAAAACAAAGAGGAGTATGTGGAGGAGGGGTCTAATATCAGCCATTTTGGAGTCCTGCAGGCAGTGTGGTGGCTCTCACACTGATATCTTATCAGCAAAAGTGGCCCCCTTCGAAACAATCGTGAAGATCACTGCTATAGGGTGAAGCTTAATTCATGGAATGTTCAAAGGCATGTGGTCTCTACAACCCAATGGTTTGTGCCTTTCCACCCTCCTCTACAATTAATTAATTGAGTGAGAATTTTACCTTCGCAGCCTCACTGGAAGGTATATCTCGATAAAGCCAACAATTTATAGCTTTTAAAATAAAATTACTCAAAAGCCAAATCACGAACAACCGCACACTTAGCGAATGACAGCAAAGGGATCGGTACTGATTACGTGGTCAATTTTTGTTTTGAAATACAAAGTAAACGAGACAGGCAGACAAAGTGAAAAGATCATGTCACTCTTGTCCGCGCATGTGCGACTGGGCCGAATTCAGAGCCAAAGCACATTTACGGGTTCATTTTCCGATTCGTGTTCAAAATACAATGCTCAATTGTAATGAAGTTGTTCCTTGATCATCAACTGACATTTGTACAGACAGACAGACAGACAGACGTGAACCAATTGCATAACTCCATTTTTGTATTGACCCACGTGGGTTTCACACCTCTCCCCACTCCTCTTGCCTATTTATATGATAATCTCACACAGAAATCTTATACTACATTAATTATGTTGATTTGTCGAGATGCTGCTACACAGCGACTGATACTACATATATTCCCACTTTCTTGTCGCGTCAACCGGGGAGAGTTTTTGGCCCAAGTGTTTTAATAACTGGCCAGGCCTGAAGTTCAACTGAAGGTGGTACGAATGGAATTTGTTACAGGGTGCCAGTGATATCTCGCCTAATCGTTACAAAAGACATTGCGGGATCTTTTAACACACACACCAACAAGTAAGGAATATAAGGCACGCGAGACAGCTAAAAGGTAAGTGTGCCATCTATACACCAACTGGTCAGACTGTCGACCATCTATCTACCAATGTCCTTGTGCCAACTCGTGCAAATATTCACCGATATCTTTGAATATCCTTTTCCAAATTACGTGTTATCTGAACAAGCTCCGACATGATATGATGGGGGAAGAATAAAAAAATAAAAAAATTAATAAACAAAACGGGGAAGGGGCGGAAAAGTACAGCTGTGCCAAAAATTAGTGAAATAAACACTCCCTCAAACAATTTTTTCATCGACAAAGGTAATGAACCCCCCCCCCCCCACCCATTAGAATTAAATTGTGGAAATGTTCAAAATCAGACATTCACGATGGCCACACCAAGTTTACAACCAACAATGAGCAATCCGATTCAACGATACATGGTGTGACCTTCCCGTAGGACGGCGGGGGAGGACATTCGAAGGCAACACCGAGAGGGGGTTAGGTACAAATTGAAATTGTTGAGAAGTGTGTAAAATGAGAAGATAATAAGCCTCAAAGCAAAAGATAAAAATTGAGAATAATTGAGCATTTATGGAGTCCCAGAAATACAGCTTTCAGTGAAAGGCACAACCATGGAAATCAGGTGTAACGGGTATATCGATTACAACGGTGAGGGTTTTACATCCACGTTTGCCATCTCGGGCTGCTCATCCTGCTGCCAGAAGCATGACAGAATCCGGTGCCAAAACAGTGTAATTGGACACGTCAAGGCAACAGCGAGTGTGTTTCATGCAGACGGCGGATAATGCGTCCGTCAGGCGAGCTTCGCAAGCTGCTGATGGTGAGTTAACGTCGAGCGGACACCCGGCACCGTTGGGTGGGAGCAGCTCGTGAGTGGGTGGGAGGGGCGGGGGAAAGAGAGAGAGTGAGATAGAGAGAGAGCGAGAGAGAGAGAGAGAGTGAGGGGAGAGAAGGGTGGGGGCAGGAGAGGTGAGGAGTCATGAGAGTAACAGCATCAGGTAATTCCTGTCGAGCAAGTGCCCCGATGTCGCTGATCCTGTGCAGTGTGCGGAGATACATGTCATAAGTTGCACCGCACGCTTTCAATTAATGGAGGGATTAAACACCGGGAATGTCAAAATAAAGCCCCAAAACAAATTGATGTTTAACATCGATAACGCGTAAGAAATACGTCATCATTTCGGCGTCGCATCAATCCCATGTTGTGGTATTAGGCACAGAGAAAGTAAGAGGTGGGGGATTAGGGGGGTATGTGGAGTGGGAGGAGTGGGGGAGGGGGGGCGACAAAACCATGCAAACTGCAGTGAAAGTAAGAATGAAGAACAGAAGCGATCAATAAATGTTCATGGCGAGTGGGGTCGGGGTGGAGATCAACGCACCTGCGTTTCGTCGCTCAGGAAGGAAAATTGCTGACCACCTGAGGTGGTGCCACCACTGAAGGTGAAGGTAAAGGCAGGGCAGTGCGAAAGTCCAACCAGCACGGCGCAAAAAGGCAACAAGCCATTCCAAGAGCTAACCACCACGACGAAGACACCGCAAAGTAATATGAAAACACAAATCCCCTTTTGGTTATACATTGTGGCCATGATCTCTATCGGTAAACCATGGTGGCCAGTTGGAAGGCATTCGTGATTAGTTGAACAACGCAAATTAATGAATCAACTAATGAATCAATTCATCGCCTTGCAGGAAAGGACGTGTATCGGACATGTGGGTGCTTGCGTTCTGCTCTTGCATTCTGCTTCGAGTGAAGTGCAAGGAGTGGATTAAATATTCAATTGTCGAAAGCGCTCGTCGGGGCGGCGTGAGCGGAAAGCGAAGCACATGGAGCCGGGCGGCGGCGAAACTCCGCCCTGTGCGCAAAATTCCACCGGCAGTCTCGCACGTGATGTCCTCGTCTTGCCGATATTCTTCCCGTCTTCTCCTCCCTCGAACTTGCACCCCCACTTCCTCGAAACGGTTCGATCCCACAGCCCACCCGCCCACACGAATGGCTCTGTCATCCTTCTCGACTCGCACTTCGCCGTGGTCACAGCGCCGCCAGCGGGCAGAAGGCGGGAGATGATTCAACATGACCACGGCGGCGACGATGAAGGGGCGTGTTGTGGAGGGTGGAGGGTGCGAAACGGGGAACAAATGGGAGGTGCGAGGATGGACAGTGCGATTGTGCTCCGTTGCCCACTCCCTCCCCACTCCGGCGGTCACGTGCTCGCACGTCATGAAGTAATCCAATTGGCCAATCAAGTGCCAGATGATGGCGATTAATTGGATGATTATGCTTTATTCAGCACACGGGGGCAGGATTCACCGGGCGCGTGGGAAGATGGGGATAGGGGGAGGTCGAATTAGGGAAGTGGGAGGGGTTGGAAGAGGCGGGAGAGCTAAAGGGAGGGGGTTGAGTCGAGGTGCGTGCGTTGCGGACACTGCAGCAAGAAGCTCGCAAGGTGCAGGGCACGGTGCTCAAGATCGGTGCCTGAAGAACGATGCAACAAAAACAAAACAGAACTTAGGTGGGTGGGGGCAAGGGGAGGTGCAGCAGCTAAGGTGGGAGGTGCAGGAGCTTGGGAGGGGGAGAAAAAAAACCGAGTGTAGAACCAGAGAAAGGGGAAAAAACTGGGTAATAAGCCATTGTCATCAGTTGTTGCTGACGGAGAAGCTTTCGAAGGACCTCGCTGGTATCGGTGGGGGCTGGCACGTGGTGAGAGCGTGGGCATCAGTTGCACGGACCCTGCACCGAGAATCGACCACCCGTGCCTCTGGTCAGCCGACGAAGGCAGAGACACCAAGGAACGTAACCGAGCCGAATTGTTGGACCCACACATTGGATCAAACCGAATGGAAATGCTCACCCATCACCACATGTGCCAGCGATTATTGTCCCCAAAAGCTGAGAAAAGGGCCATTTAAAGAGAGCGAAGAACAAAAGCAGCGGCAATAAACGGTCTGAAGATTCACAAAAGTCTCAAAGCGCAAAAGAAAAGCGGCGCAGGCTGCCGGTCCGCCCGCCTGAAGGAGCAGCGACGGCGTGCGCTGAGAAATATAATTAGGGGTTTGGGGGCGGGCGGGCGGACGGATGAACGAGCAGCACGGGAAGACCGCGCGCAGCATTCGCCCGTCTCGAGACGGCACGCGCAGGGACCCGTCGTGAGAACGCCTCCGCGTGCACGGCAAGACGTGCACGTTCAACGCAGACGAAGTCCTTCATGGAGCGGAAGGCAAGACCGTCACATTGTTCACAGATCCGTTGGAGAGCGAAATCCGCGCCCGTGCTGTTCGACAACTAACGCACACAGGCTAGTCGGGCAGAGGAACGCCCGGTGAGAAAGCACGACGGGTCGACACGAACAAGGACGTGCTTGTCTGGCCGAAGTTTTGCATGAAACGGTCGTCCATGAAGGATCACCACCGACTGGAGGTGCGGGTAGTGGTCTCTTGAAGGCGTCCCTTCTGATTGTTTGCGGAGGCGGTGATAATGCGCCGAGCCAGTCCGACTCTCAGACCCGAGGAGTCATCCCACCCGCATCATGAAAGCGATGCAAGCAGTAAGTTAATAATCCCTCTTTTATCGGACATTTATTTTGTAAAGTTTATAAAAAAATTAGCGTTTCTTCCTGATGTCTCTTCAATGAAAGGCAAATATGCGGTTTTAAAATTTTTATTCCAACTTCTTCCTCCCCGTGTCTGTCTTTTTTTTGTTTCCCACGTCCGATTCAGATGACTAACGCAGCATGGTGTCATGTTATAGATTCACCACGGGCATGAACAGCTAACGCAAGTCATGCATCCATTTGACGAAGGAAGCAGTGGCTGCTGGGCGTACGCACGGTGCTGAAAGTGGCCACACGCTGGGACCCCGCACACCAAGCACCGAGAGGACGCCCGGCTCGTACATTACTGAACCCCTGGAGGCCTGAGGGGTGAAGGGAATATCAGGAGGTGGGAGGTGTGGTGTGAAGGGAGGGGAGGGGGAAGCTCGAAGCCTCGCACCACCTCGCACATGGACTGGATGCCGTGTGCCGCCAGGGTGCGAGTGTTCCGCGAAGCGCGGCGCCTGGCGAGCGCGCGTTTCGCCCCAAAATTATGAACGATCCCGGAGGGGAGCAGGCGCGCATCTCCGCGGAAAACGCCATTGCGCCCACCGCTTGGGCCAAGAGCGCCCGCGATGTCCTCCCTGAGACGCGGCAAAGTGCCGAACCGTGAAGGCGAGCTGGGATTCCAGTGGAAACTCGTCCGCCTCGCCAGCCTGCTCTGCCTGGGTGCTGCACTCGCCGTGCCTGGCGCGGGAGAAACGTGCCCCGGTGTTTGTTCGTGTACCCAGCAATTCAACCGCATCATCTGTACCCGCAATAATCTGCAAGAGGTTCCGAGTGGCATATCACGCAGTGCGCGCCTTCTCAACCTCCAAGGCAACGGGCTCGACACGATAAAGGCAGACAGCTTTAAGCGACTTCACAGGCTCGAAGTATTGCAGCTGGGAAGGAATGCGATCCGCCAGGTCGAGGTGGGTGCTTTCAATGGCCTGACGAGTCTCACGACACTCGAGCTGTTTGACAATCGGCTCACAGTGGTGCCAAGTGGCGCCTTCGAGTCGTTCTCCAAACTGCGAGAACTCTGGCTCCGTAATAACCCGATTGAAAGCATCCCCTCGTATGCATTCAACCGCATCCGATCCTTGCAGCGCCTCGACCTGGGTAAGCTCACTCGCCTCGACTTCATCTCGAACGAGGCGTTCGTGGGTCTTGTGAACCTGCGATACCTTAACCTGGGATTGTGTAACCTGCATGAAGTACCCAACCTAACGTCGCTCAAACGCCTCGAGGAACTGGAGCTGTCGGGTAACCATATCAAGCAGCTGTGTCCGAGGGCATTTCGAGGTCTATCAAACTTGAGGAAGTTGTGGATCATGCATTCAGGTGTGCACCTTGTGCAGAGAAATGCATTTGATGAGCTGCACTCATTAATGGAGCTGAATCTTGCACATAATAAACTCGTTAGTCTGCCACATGATCTGTTCAGTCCTCTGCAGCGGTTGGTGCGTGTACACCTGCACCACAATGACTGGCGCTGTGACTGTGACATCCTTTGGCTGAGTGGGTGGCTACGTGAAAACATGCCCAACAATGAGACATGCTGTGCGAGTTGTGCAGCACCACCCAACCACAGTGGAGATTACCTGAAAGACTTAGATCTGGCAAGCTTCCAATGTCACCCTCCGGTCATTGAGATTCCTCCGGCTGACATCAATCGTACTGAAGGAATGGGTGCCGAGCTTAAATGCACGGCACCTTCGAATGCAAGTGCCGTGACGTGGACAATGCCCAACGGTACTGTGCTCACGCATGGGTCGTATCGTGTGCGCATCTCGGTGCAACACGACGGGACACTTAACTTCACACGAGTGATGCTTCATGACACGGGCACGTACACATGTCGTGTTGCTAATGTTGCCGGGAATTCTACTGCGACGGCATTACTCAATGTCACTGCCAGTGATGTCACTACAAACCCAACAAGCATTACGTACTTCACCACCGTCACCGTGGAAACCGGTGGACCAGCTAGCCGGGGGGCACAAAAGAGCACAGCCACACCTCCGCGTTTTGCTACCACGCTTTCAGCGTCCAGGGGCATCGTCGTGGTGGTTTCTGCACGTCCGAGCGACATGCCTTCGGCTGCAGGACTAGATGAGGTGATGAAAACAACAAAAATAATTATTGGCTGTTTTGTGGCCATTACACTGATGGCAGCTGCAATGCTCATTGTTTTCTACAAGCTGCGTAAGCAGCATCATCGGCAAGGCCAACACATGGCACAAGCACGAGCCATAGAGATCATCAGTGTGGACGAGGATGTGGCTGGTGGTGCGGGTACACTGAGCAACAGACATACACAGCAGCAACAATCACAACAGCAGCTCCATCACCAACTGCAGCAACATCACAATGCCCATATGCTTCGTCACCAGCCACCACTTGGCCTCGACCTGGCGATGTCATCACCAAAGCTTAACAGTCACGATGGCGGTCTTCATCACCCTGGGCTTTATAGTACGTACAAACCGCTCTACGGGTACAGTAACCACATGGGAAGTCTGAACCATACCAACATCAACTCATACCACACATCTATCCATGAACCTTTACTAATACGCTCCAGCTCTAAAGAAAATGTACAAGAGACACAGATTTAAAGCGGACACAATGGGAGGGAGATCGATACAGAAAAAGTTTCAGAAACCCACAGTCAAAACAAAAGCAAAAATAAATAACACGAGTGGATGACTGTGGGTGAATGGATTGTTACTTTGGACTGCGTTTCAAAAACGTGTAAAAACATATTGAGTGTCTTGTGAAAGATTATTTTATTCGGAACATCAAGGATGTGTTTATAATGTCTTTTATGGGTGGCCAATGTAAGAAACCAGCTGCTTGTTGATTAGAACCTTTTATAAATAAGAACCATCAGCTCTTACCACCAGTAATGACGCAATCTGAGAACTGACCTTTTTGTTAGTTTATTTCGTGAATTGATGTACGCATACTCTACATCGTGTCTTGAAACGCAGTTGTCAATTCAGAAAAAAAAGGAGCTGTATGGACAGCATTTATCTCATGACCAAAGTCTTTCTTTATCGGACCATTTAGTGACTACCCCTCATTAGATCCAGTTCCTCAAGGATTTGTAGTGTCATTCTCATGCAGTTACAATAAAATATTACTAGTTTTTAACAATGTTGTGTGACACAATTATTCGATGTTCAATCAAAGCTGCTGTTTTAGTTCAACTTGCAGATTGATTTTTCTGTGTGCTCAGAAAGGATCATCACGTTTGTGATGGCGACGTTGTGTGTGTGTGTGTACAAATGAAATCCTGCCTGCAACAGAGACTGCAGCACGTTACAAGAGTGACATTTGCAATTTGATCCTGCATCTCTGTGGCTTTGGCAAAAAGGGACAGGAGAAAGGAGATATTATGGGATGAGGGAGAGGGGAGGGGGGATATTCATTAAGTCATGTCCACATTCATTGATAAAGTGATTAATAAAAATAAACATTGGGAAGTGAAAAGGCTGTGGCTAAAGGAAGGTTTGGCAGGTTCGATGAAGAATTATTTTGAAACACTAATGGCTGAAATATAGTACTGTACAGTACAGTACTGTAAAACAAGAGTGAAGGAACACCTGCATTCAAAGCATTCAATAATGTGTAAAATTCAATAAATAGATAAAAATTTGCAATAAATATCAGAGTAAAATCAAACCTGCAAGAAATACGATGTCAATTTTATGCCTCCTGTTCCCAAAATGAGTCAAAATGGTTGCACCGGCCAAAGGGTCGACAAAAGTTCCTGCAGGTCTCAGGACAAGGCAGGGCTGCAAAAAGCAGGCCATGGGAAAATGGGGCCAAACAATCCAAGCATTGTGCATCTGACGCAGAGGAGTGGAAGCCCCCTCCCTGGCCAGCTGAAACCCGTCAGTTTCCAAGCACAGCCATACTCGCTAGCAAAGGAACGATGGCAAGTGGCACTTCATCAGCCATTTACTGTTGATATCCCTCCATAATGAGAAAATTGGGAATCCACATGTAAGCTTCCATTTTCCTATTCAAGAGAGTAATTATTATCCAAACCATCTTAGCTAAACCTGCAGCACAATGGCAATGCTGTGATAAAACTCAACACTGAGTAAATGATGTGATTACACACACACACACACACACACACACACACACACACACACACACACACACACACACACACACACACACACACACACACACACACACACACACACACACACACACACACACACACACCAAAAAGAACATTGACAGTTTTGAAATGTCGGGTTGGAGGCGAATATGAACAATTTCACAGATTGCAAGAAGAACAAACAAATCAGTCCTTGGAATTGGACAACCATGGATATTGGAAGTTGGCAAACGTTGGGCACATCGTGCATGGAGAAAACGAAAGTCTGGAGAAGCCAACCATGCTGGGTAGGGTTCATGGTCAGAAGAAGAAGAAGAGGCAGACCTTGCATGCACTGGATGGATGGGGTTAAGGTTACAACCAAACTTTCTCTGCCAGAGGTTCGGGAAGCAGTGCAGGATAAGGAGGTTTGGAGAAATCTAATCGTGAATGCCACCAGAAGTTGGACACGACTTGATGAAACTGAAAAACTAACTGGAACATGGAATATATATATATATACTTTCGAAGTGAAGCCCACATAAAAAAAATGGCTGCCAAACAACATGAGTGATGACGTCATAAGTCCTCCCCCATACAATTTCCCCCAAGATGACCCACAACAATTTTCATACTAATCAAATAAAGCAACCAACATGTACAATTATAATGTCATAACACAGCCTCCTCGGACACAAAAAATTCACAATTATTTCCCATGGGGAGTATTCTTGACAAATGCCAAGTTTCAATTTTTTCCATGGGGCAGTTTTGGAGATAGAGGTCAAAGTTTTTCCTTTTTTCCAACATGGCTGCCACACAACGTGACCTATGATGTCATAATTATCATTAAATCATTCTACATGAGTAGTCGCATCTATGGTGAAAATTTTTGTGTCAATCGGATAAG
>NC_140966.1:17646577-17654077 GCF_056783735.1 Eptatretus burgeri
CAAAATTACCACATGAACGGCTTTAGGGAGGTGCATACTGTGCGTGCTTGAAGGGCTTGATTCAATCTTACTAATATTTTTTATTCGACATATGATTACATTTTTCAGGGTCCCTCATCGTGAGTAACACTTGACCCAAACAAAGCCAATGGAAATCTGATGCAACAAACCCAGGCAGTGTATAATAAGCAGAGGCCGACAGGCCTGATGTTTTAGGCCCACCAGAAAACCAAGATGGTGGCCATATTATTTTGTCTGGGTGCCATGGGAGGTGGAGTCAAGTAACAAATGTGGGTGGGGTCTGGCAACTGCCTGACCAATGGGAACACATTTCAAAAATCGACCCCAAGTAGAAGAAGAAGAAGAAGAAGAACAACAACAACAACAACAACAACAACCATACAGAGCTCTTGTAGACCTGCAACAATAATGTTGACAAGTCAGACTATTGCAGCTCGCTCATTCCGAGAACATTATGAATGCCAATCGTAACTGTTTGCATTACTGCTTGCAATCAGGGACCGTATCCTTCAGAAAATACCCCCAGAACTCCGAGGTTCTGGTTTCACGGTTTCAAACAACAATCTCTTTCACAAAAAGGTTCAGCAAATTAAAGATGCAACATCGACTAGCAATAATAGCAACCATCTCTTGCCTCTCTTCTGTACTCGCATGCTTTTCTATGCACACAAAATGGTTCGCAATTCTACATCATAAAAATAACTTATAATTGCATCGACTTCGCAGAAAGTACAAATGTCACCCAAAACCATCAAAAATTAGAATCAGAGATTTCCAACTTTTTTTTTTAAATTTGAATTTCTTCGGAATGCAAAGGATATCATTGAGAAGACAAACAAAGCTTGAAACTAATTCCTTGTGGACATATCATTTGCCGTGCAGTAATGCATCCGGTGCAGCTAAAACCACTTTCCAATCTCCTGTCACCCCATTCAAAGTGCCCATGGAATGGCCATATAGCATGGTATAAAAGGCCACAGACTGAAAAACAAAAACAGTTCCCTCTCTATAAAATGAAGTCTTCAAGACAAGTTTTGATAAAATGATAGTAAAACAAAAAAAAAGCAAAAATAAATAAATGAACAAATAAATTTATTTGACTTTTTTGGGGCATTTTCTTGTACAAATAAATTTAAACGATTTGGTTCAAAAGGAAGTCTACTGTAATAATTTGGGCAAAATAAAACTGCCAGGGATTAAAAAAAAAAAAAAAAAAAACATTTGCATACATCTACTCAGGCAGGAGTTGGAAAAAAATTCCTTCCCAACAAGTCGAAAGTCCATAGTCCTTTTCACATCATTCAAAGGTGGGAGGAGGCAACCATTTCAGGCTCTTCACCTTCTCTTGCATTTAATGGATTAAGCCTTTGATGAATGTGCTGACCTTCGATGAACTCGCACTCCAATTCTGCCTCGCGTTACGTTATTCCATAAAGAATGCGTGTCATGGAACCATGGCCTGCTCTGCTGGATCCCTGATGACAGCCCAAGCTGTGCCCCCACCGGAAGGGGCCCATAAAATTGGTCAGGTCAAAAATGTCACACAGTTGCCCTGCTGCTCAAACCTTTCTTTGAGCTCGGCAGGAAAAGGGGCTCCTCTTCTCGTGCCTGCTCTACTCCCAGTTGGTAACCGGGTGCCCCGTCAACTCAAGTCTGCAACTACGGCCGTTCACTTATGAACCAGGGCATGGGGAAAATGGAATTGTGCACAGTGAGAAGAAGCAAAAAGTCATCACCGGTGGCGTTGAATGCAGATATCTCACTATGACGTTAATATAGCAGTTTAATTGCCCTCGTGAGGGCATGGGATAAAATGGCAACTCCAACACAGACAGAACCGGTTGGGAGGAAAAAAAAAAAAACAACCACAAAACAAATGTAGAAATGCAAACATGGACAAGATCGAAGCATTGCTAATAAAATAAAGAAAATACTGGCGATAAATAAATGAAGAAGTACAACAACAACAACAAAAAAGATGCAACAAACTACGCAGTTTTCATCCATGGCTGTTGAAGGTTAATTGTGATCGGTAACCTGATGAATAGTGCCAGGACAAACTCAAACTGATCACTGTTGGTATGAAGCATGATACCACAGAAACATTTCCAAATACCTCGAGGGTGGGATCTTCGAACCGCAAGCAACAATGGGAGGATTAAGAAAATCTAACAAGTCATAGAGATGATGTCAGAATGACAATGGCTGAAATGAGTAAGTTATCATAGCCAAGAACAACACAAGGATGACTAACTACATTGTTTCTGGAAATGATACATTACATGACTGAGGTATAACCACTGATACAGAATGATAGCAAAAAGTGAAGGACACTTCAAGTGAAGAGAGACAGAAAATGGGATCTCCTTAGGTTATCAAAGACAACACAAAAAAGAACAATCAGAGATTGCAGACCCTCACCAGGACTTGTTTTGTGTGGTGTTTGTGTACCGTTTTGTTACGTAATTAATAAGAGAATTTATAACTGTCGTCGGTGATGACCAGGTACCAAGATGTCCCGCTTTGATTGGACACTTGACCCTGGCCCATGATGTTTTGTTAAAATTCTTCAATTGAATTTGGAATGGGATTAAAATGAATTAAATCCAAATCAAATCCAAGTCCAAATTGGTACAGTCCTGCATTGGAGTCATGAGAAGGACCGCAAACAAGCAAAAAGAAAAGATGACATCACCAGGAGGAACCTGGATAGGATTCACATTTCAGCTGCTACTCCTCTACCCTCAAACCCATATCCAGGTACAGCCAAGTGACCCTCATTCAAACAAACAAACAAAAAAAAACAGTGAAAGGAAGCAAACTGGCTTCATGATAGGAAGCAAAGAGCGGCTGTGAGTGGGAGGATGTCTTGCTGGGAGGATGTAAGTAGCGGGGTACCTCAGGGATCAGTACTCAGACCATTACTATTCATTATTTACATCAAAATTTGGATAGTGGGGTGAAGAGTACACTTTCCAAATTTGCAGATGATACAAAGCTTGGAGGTGAGGTGGATAGCAGAGGGGGGTGGTGATCAGATTCAGGAATGTATTGATAATTGCATAGATTGGGCAAAAGATTGGCAGATGAAATTTAACCTGAGCAAGTGTAAGGTGTTGGGGATGGGGAAAAACAATGAAAATAGAGATTACAGGATGCAAGGGGTAATTTTGGAGTGTGTCACACAGGAGAAGGATCTGGGGGTGGTAATAGATAAGGGAGGGAAGCAGGCAGCAAAGGTAAAGCAAATCGGGTTCTAGGTTGTATTCAGAGGGGGATAATTTATAAATCAAAAGAGGTGGTGTTAACATGGTACAGGAATTTAGTGAGGGCCACGTTTAGAACATTGTGTGCAGTATTGGTAACCACAACTCAGGAAGGACATAGATGCTACAGAGAGGGTTCAGCACAGGGCGACTCGATTGATTCCGGGCCGAGATAGACTCAGCTATGAGGAGCGGCTGAAGAAGACAGGGCTTTATACACAAGAAAGGAGGTGGTTACGAGAAGATATGATTGAGATGTTTAAGATAATGAAAGGTTCTCAGATTAGACAAACCCTAACCCTAACCCTAACAAACCTCAGACAAACCCTAACAGACCAACTATGTTGTATGGTTTGGAGGCGGTGGCGATATCAAAAAGACAGGAAGCGGAGCTGGAGGTGGCAGAGTTAAAGATGCTGCGATTCTCGTTGGGAGTGACGAGGATGGACAGGATAAAGAATGAGTATATTAGAGGGACAGCGCAGGTAGGACGGTTTGGAGACAAAGTGAGAGGCGAGATTGAGATGGTTTGGACATGTTCACAGGAGGGAAGCGGAGTATATTGGGAGAAGGATGCTGAAGATGGAGCCGCCAGGTAGGAGGAGAAGAGGAAGGCCAAAGAAGAGGTTCATGGATGCGGTGAGGGCGGACATGCGGGTGGTTGGAGTGTCAATGGAAGATGTGGAGGATAGAGCAAAATGGAGACGGTTGATCCGCATGTGGCGACCCCTAACGGGAGCAGCCGGAAGAAGAAGAAGAAGAAGAAGAAGAAGAAGAAGAAGAAGAAGAAGAAGAAGAAGAAGAAGAAGAAGAAGAAGAAGAAGAAGAAGAAGAAGAAGAAGAAGAAGAAGAAGAAGAAGAAGAAGAAGAAGAAGAAGAAGAAGAAGAAGAAGAAGAAGAAGAAGAAGAAGAAGAAGAAGAAGAAGAAGAAGAAGAAGAAGAAGAAGAAGAGGAGGAGGAGTTTAAGATAATGAAAGGTATCGATAAAATAAGTGCAGATGAATTATTCAGCAGAGGAGACAGTGATAGGACCAGGGGCCATAGCCTGAGAGTAAAGAAGAGGAGAGTTAAGACGTTAGCAAGGCAGGGGACTTTCACTCAGAGAGTAGTTAATACATGCAATGGCCTCCCTGGAAAGGTAATGGCAGCAGAAACAGAAGATGTTTAAATTAGAATCAGATAAGTTCCTGGAAGTTATGGAGATGCAGGGGTACAGGGATGTTGACAGGACTTTCCGGTAGTTTGAGCATTGATGGGTGATTGTGTGCATGTGTACGGAGTGCTGTTGCTGGGGGGTATCGACAAGGGGTGTTGTGTGGTTGATGTGTGTTTTTTACCCAAGACTGGCAAAAAATCAAATAATTCTGCCTGCCAGACCATGTGTAAGATCAAGTTGAAATTTAAAACATGTATCCCCCATCACTACTGGATCATCATTGTGAAGTTTCACATCGATCGATTCAGCAGTTCCAGAAAAAAACATTATTTAATATTTTTCTTCAATCCAATATGGCTGCCAAACGATGTGACCTATCAATTATTCCTTGACAAATTTGTACACCCAAGACTTGGGGAACATTTCTGTGAAGTTTCCCCTTGATCTGTCTCACCCTTCTGGAGAAGAAGATTTTTTTTTAGGTTTTTGGGTAAATCCAATATGACTGCCAAACCATGTGATGTATGACATCATATGTGTAAACCTTTCGTTCCTCGTTGATAGGCGGTGATACATGTAAAGTTTCACCTCGATGTGTTCAGCCACTTCAGAGAAGCCGATTTTTGAAGGTTTAAAAAAACCACAAAAAACTATGGCTGCTGAATCACATGACTGATGACATCATCAATTATTTTTTCCCGTGGACCATTTTATCACTGGATGACCCTAAAAAATTTTCATACTGATCAGATTTTGTGTTCTACATTTGCAATTGTGATGTCATAATGAATGACATAGGTACACTGGGCCTAGTTTTTTTTTTTACGTTTTTCCAACATGGCTGCCACACCACGTCACCCATGACATCATAATTATCATTGAAACATTCTACATGAGTAGTCGTACCAATGGTGAAAATTTCATCTCAATCCGACAAGCGGTTGCGGAGAAAAACATGAAAGTTCTGTGCAGACAAACAAACAAGCAAACAAACAGAGAGACAGACAAACAAACGGAACCAAATGCAATGCCCTCTCCTTCGGCGAGGGTAACAACACCTTCCATATTTCAAAACAACCACGTACATCAGCAACCAAGCACACACCATTATCCTTTCAAAATACTAGCTTATGTGATTGTGCGAGTGGTTTAAATTGTTTTGAGACAACAAAAGAGAAGAACTACAAGGGCACTTGGAAGAGCGCATACCTCCACCATGTAATGCCTGATCCACGAGAACATATCTGGCCCAACATATTTTTTCAAATATCGTGCTATACTATATCTAGTTTTTGAACCCTATCTCTCAATGGTGAAGAATCACTTTGAAGATTAAATAAATCTCGTATCCAGATCCAGATATTCACCAAAATCAAACCAATTCATCGTGGTAACATACTCAATTAGTCCACCAAGTTTAATCCAAATCCGTCCACAACTTTTTGAGAGATCGTGCTATATATTATTTTAGCACTATCTCTCAATGGTGAAAAATCACTTTAAAAATTTACTAGTCGGATCCGGATCTTCACCAAAATCTAATCAGTTCGTCCTTGTCATGCACCCACCCTGTCCACAAGATTTCATCCGGATCCGTCTACAACGTTTTGAGATATCCTGCACACAGGCCAATAAACAAACAAACAGACAGATAGACAGCGGTGAAAACATAACCTCCTTCACTTTGGTGGTGGAGATAACAATCAATGCAGGAAAAAGAAGACAAGTCATGAAGGCTGAAGTAAATACATAAGGCAAGTAGCATTTTCAATGGACTCTGGGCCTTCATTTGGATCAGTGTGACCACTCCTTGGCTTTTTTCACAAGATCTTGGCTATTCGTTCTTCACCTTGGCGTCTTGGTTTTCAATAGGTTTTCTTGGCATATGGGTTTTCTATTATCATTGCTTTTCCGAAACCTTGTGAATTCTTGGCTTTTTTCATTGGCTCACCTTGGCATTTATGAAAATGAGGAGTGGTCACACTGATTTGGCTACCAGGGCATCACCAGCATTTTGACACTTCTCGCCAAGCAATGAAAACACACAGTGAGGAGAAACAGCTCGGCATGCCTCGCTTGACTACTCAAGAAACAATGCAGAAAAAAAGAAACAAAAAGAAAGAAAGATGACTGAGGGAGGGAAAGTAAATTTGCCAGTGAATTAGATTCATTACATGTGGCGCACGCGCATGCACACACGCACACACGCACACTCACACACAGTCTTCCTCTTACAGTACTGCATAACACTAATGGGTGAAACAAATACGTACAGGAAACAGAAATTGTTTGGAAAAGAGAAATTTAACGGAAATCTTCTTGCACGGGGGCTGACAAGATAGCTCGGAGGTAGCATACCGTACTCACTCGTTTCTGAACTGTCTCGTGTTGCTTTGATCCTCTGCACAACTCGAAACCGTCACTGCAGTACTTTGGAGGTAGGGTGTTACATCAATGAGCGTGCTGTCCTACAGAGTGGGGGTTAAGGCAGTTGTCCTATTCGCCATCATACCACAGGTAATAGGCACCCTGATGCATACATGGCAAGTCGGAGGTGATGGAAAATGGGTTGGTAGGAATTGAAAGCGGGTTATTCCATTTTATTATTATTTTTTTTTAACCAAACGTGGTAAAAACGTTTCTCAAGATGTTGTCAGTGACACAAATTACACGAGAATACCGAGATAGTCATTTATTGACGAGGTGGTCTTGTAGCTGTTCAGAACTCATGTCAAATGTTCACTTACCGCTACAGTCTAAGTATGGACTCATCTCAACGATCGTGAATCACCAAACGAGCGGAGATCAATGAAACTGACATGGCCACGACCTGACGGACGAGTCATTTCATGTGACTGTGCTCGCCATCGTCGTCGCCACAGGCTTTCTTGGCCTTTCTGACTCGATATTTCGGTGGATCAAACTTATGACCCAGGGTTTTGCAGGAGCTGGTTTTGCTTGTGAGGAGAACGGGTGACCTCATTTGAAAAGCATCCTCAGCAATTATTCTCGTTCTTGCGAACCTGTGAGAAGATACTTTTCTTTCCAGCATTACTG
>NC_140966.1:17659077-17671577 GCF_056783735.1 Eptatretus burgeri
TGAGAGATGTCAAGAAAAAAGATTAAAAAAAAAAAAAGAGGAGAAAAAGCAGGGTCTCGCTTCACTGGTTATATATTTTGAAGGTACGAATAGTGGCAAGGTGGGAAACAGGTTTCAGGTAATATTTACCTTGTGCTTTAACGAAACTACTAAGTATGGATGTCCCCTCAAATAAATGTGTCACTACCTGTGCAGGTTACATGGTTTGGCATTCATTATAGGACAGGCATGCCTGGTCTTGGCTTTATGGTTAGGGTAGTGGGCTTGGGATCCTTGGATTCTGAGTTCAAATCCCATTCAGCTGTTGAATTAATACCAGGTGGGGTTGGCTCTGCCTGTCATCTTTCCGAGGTCGGCAAAACGAGTGCCAGCATGCTGGAATCCTGTGTCGGAGTGGCGACCCGTCCAGGATTGTGGCCAATAGCCAAGGAGACTGCTGAGGCAACACCAACGGTCTACACAGAGTATGGTCCCAATGGATGGATGGATAGGATAGGTGGTTAAAAGTTTCAAAAAAAGATTAAAAACCTGAAACTCATGCTGGGAAGCAGGAAAATCTTACAGCCATTATCATGAACTCACGTCCAAGCTCCTCTACCCACTCCCCCCCACCCCCCCAAAAAAGTAATGTGCAGTTAGTAAACTGAGAGCGATATGAAATCTCACATGAAAATAGTCAATACGTCAGTGTTCAAAAGGAATTTTGAATCTTGTAAAAACAATGCAAGAATTAATAATACCTGTACTGTCGTAAAGTTGGTGCTTCTCCTCCTTCACCTCCTCAAGGGACGTTGAGGCGTAGAGGACCACAGTTGTGAACATTCCAGCCTGGTGTTTCCGAAATAACCCTCCCTCAACCACAGTGCGGATTTAGAACGTGGCTGGGGATGCTCTTTTTGAAGGTTCCATCGCATCTTTAGTATTCACAAGCAAATGCTAACAAAGAGGACAGTTAGCTTTCTGTTCTCTCTGAAGGATGACAGGCATACTCATTGATGCGATGCTCTGGCTGCCAAACACCAGGATGGCAGTTGACATTTGGGCCAGGAATGGAACCCAGGATAGACATTTCAAAAGCGAGCATTTCTTTTTATTTTCTCCCATTATCTATCCCTTCACTTTTGAACTATTCACCTATTATTATTTCCCGACATGTTAATTTGACGACTTAATCAACTATTTTCAAATATAAGCTACAGATGTTAATCAATCATGAGAGGATGGGAGGTTGGTCAGACAAGCTCGAGGAAATAAATTTAAAAAGTAGAAACAAAATCAAACTCTTTTTGTGCTCCGACCTGAACGCCCGTCATGCGTGTTTGCCAATCGTTTACAAATTTCCTTGCAATTCAATTAAAGGTCCAGTGATGTCTATGAATGTCTTTGCTCTGTATGCGATTTACGTCCAAGCTCCTCCGAGATTAATGCAAATTAAAATTAAAAAAAAGCGACAACGGCAATTAACAATCAAAAAGTTAGGTGTAGCTCAACCTGCACCGGTAATTACTCATACAAAAGCCATGTTACAAAGCTGAATCGCGTGATTCGATGTTACAAGTCTAATAAGAAAGGTCGCAATTTAGAAATTAATCAAAAACAGAGTGAGATTGAAACAGTTATCATCACAATTTTTCCAAAGACAAAATTAGTGCCGAAGATATTCCTTGAATATTTAATCCAGATTCTTCCCGGCACTCGCCAAAGAAAGGTGGAATATGAATGGTCATGAGAGGGGTTGCTACCAAATGAGATTTTACAAAAATTAACGGTGACCTTTATTAACGGCATTGCTGCAAGATACTTTATGCCGTTCACCCGTTCATCCTGTTCACGACTCCTTCGGTCCTTTACACAAACTGTAAGCAGAAAAGTTGCACTCAAAATGCCGGGATTTTTCAACAGCCTTCTGGAGGGGTCCCAATTCCCAATGCCCCTACCTTGGCCTCCGTGGCAGCCTTGACCAAGGAAATGAAGCACACAAAACTTAGAGTCAACGAGAAAGCATCTCAAAATGCAAAGCCCAAACACGTCAGCTTTGTACTTGAACGAAACTTGATGAAAACGACAATTACAAAATAATTGTACATTTTATTAATTAGTGTTCGCCACATTCTCAGAATGAAGCTTTGTTCAGATTTGATGACAAAAGCTCAATTGGTAAAAATGTTTTGGCCTGGACAGACACACTGAAGCTTAATGGTAAATAAGTATAGAAACACAGAAGTGATTAAAAAAAAACAATGGGGAATATCATGCTTGATGTACTGCGGCGCAGCTAATAAGGGATTTTTAGAGGCACTATTACTGCCTTTTCACATTCTTGACTCCATTTTCACCTCTGCCACTGGAGGTGAAGGAGGTTATATTTTCATCCCTCTCTGTGTGTTTGTTTGCGTACAGTATATCTCAAAAACTTGTAGACGGATCTGGATTGAATTTGGAGGGCAGTTTTGGTGTGGAACAAGGATGAACTGGTTCGATTTTGTTGAAGATCCGGATCCGACTACTATAATTTTTTTTCTGTGATTCTTCACCATTGAGAGAAAGGGCCGAAAAACGATATATAGCATGATATCTCAAGAAGTTGTGGACGGATTCGGACGAAACTTGGTGAACAGGTTGGGTGTGTGACAAGGAAGAATTGATTTGATTTTGGTGAAGAACCGATCCCGGATCTGGATAGGAGAATTATTTATTTTTTTAAAGTGAATCTTCACCATTGAGAGATGGGCCAAAACGATATAGTACTGTATATAGCACGATATCTCAAAAATGGATTGGGCCTGATATATTCTTGTGGATCAGGCATTATGTGGCGGAGGTATACGCTCCACCACGTGCCCTTCTAATTCATTATTTTCTCCATGTTCTCAAAATAAAGGTTTGTTGAAAATTTGATGACAAAAGCTCAAATGTTATGGCCTGGACAGACAGACAGGCAGACAGACAGGACAGACATGACACACACACACACACACACACACACACACACACACACACACACACACACACACACACACACACACACACACACACACACACACACACACACACCCTTGCAAAACCCTGTCTCTTGCTGCGTGGGGGCACATCCTTTTAAAGTGACTTGGTCAGCAGCAAATTAAGGCACAATTGAGAAAGTGGCCATTATCGGAGGCAGCTGTAATTTCCACAAGCTGGACAACATAATCTTTGGACAAGTATTTTATGCAAATCCTTGCGAAATCTTACAATTTACCGGATTATTTTGTAATTTCAACAACAAGAAAGAAAACACAAAGCAACACGAAGAAATACAAATCAAGGACGTAAAAGAAAAGAACTTCTACAGCCGTAAGTAAGCTCTTATAATCCGAGTAATCAAGTGTAACTCGATTAACAACTTCACCGTGAACGCAACATAAATGGCAATTCAATTTTCTTTTTGTCATGCATGCTGGAAGTAGGTCCTCTACATTAGTTTAAGGAAGGTCAACAAGCAAGGGCGTTGCAAAGAAAAGAGCTGCTTCAGCAAAAAGTGCAAGGGTCAAGAAAATCTATCAGAAGAAAGTAAATTTTTGCCAAAATGGTTCACTCCCTCTTTAGAGGCAGGATGGCCAGCTTAATTTTCTATTTAACACATGACACAAATTTATGAGACTTTTAAACGTCCCCAATTGTTTTTACTTTCTTGTGTCCGGCTGGGGGGAGCAGTTCTGGCCTATGTGTTTCTGGAACCGGATAGCAGGGCTGTCATTTGACTGGAAGGAATGTGTAATTTGTCCAGCTCGGATCTTTAAGGACACCGTGGGATCTTCAACTTTCTCCAACTAATGCTAGCAGATGGGACACCCAGTTTAAGATCCATCCGAGGCACGGCAAACACATTGATTAATCGCCCTGCGTGTGAAAAACCAGTGGGACTGTTTACAGCTCAGTCGAGATTCTTATCCAGTCTTGACAGTTCAAAGGCAAGTGAGCATTCCTCTAAGCTATCCAGCCAGCACAGACAGGTGTATGAGATTGAGATCCATCAAAGGCATAATAATTGCATGTTGAAGGGAGCAATCCTTCCTCGAGGAAGGGTTAAACCGATGCGCACCGGAATGGGTTGATTTTACGCATTCTTCCCTTATCGAGTTAAACTTACCAGGCTCGGTGACATAATGGCGAGAACGACCGCTCTGACTTTTGGAGGTTGTCAGTTCAATTCTGACCCTGGCAGAGTTGCAACAAAAATGAGAGATATGGTAAATGCTGCTTCTTTGCATTATGCTCAGCACGAAAAAAAGAAAGAAAGAAAGAAAAAAGGATAGAGCACAGACAAGTCCCATTGCTTAGAATCCATGGGAAGGAGGAAATACCTCCTTACTTTCCCCACTGATTGAGAAGAGTAAATCAACGCCATAAAGATGGCGTCACTGGTACCCAGAGTGCTCCAGGAAGTGACGTCACTTCGCCAAGTTCAGTGGCTTTATTTGTCCGAATTCAAGCCTGGCATGGACCATGTATTTGTCTGCATGTGTTTGTGTGATTTGTGTTGCAGCTGCTGCATCAGCCTTCGACTGTAGAAAATAAAAGAAAATAAAAGGAATTTCAGCAATGATAATCACAGCAGAAAGATGGGCCAAATGGCAAAGATCATATGAAATCAGTCAACCACAAACAAACATGGACCTTGGTTCAAATTAATTGGCGTCAATTTCGATAAACAAGTGATCGTGTTCTTGCATGCAGAATGTGGCTTAAATTAGCCCGGACACATCAGGGGTGGAGTACACTGTCGTCAGTAAAAAAAAAAAAAGCAGATGTGAAGAAAGCATACGAGATAAACAAAGCAAATGACGGGTGAGAGACAAGAGAGACAACTTGAAAATTGATTCCAAATTGATGAAGAAGGCTCACCGGAAAGAGTGCAATCCTGATTTATTATCCACACATTACCATGAGGTCATTGCCAAGATTCAACAGATTTATTCCCAAAAAGGGGAGAGTAAATTTGAAACGTCAAAAGCTTTCAGAAAGCATTTCTATGATTCTTGATTGAGGAAACCGGTCAGCACCAAAACTGGAAAAAAAAAAACCTCTCCCACTGATGATGGCCATTGAGCAACATTCAAAGGAAGAAGCTCAAAATAGTGGAATGATTACGACGTCTGTGAGAGGGTCTTGTCAAAACATGAATGCGCTGTCGGATTTTGTTCCTTCCTTACCCTTCAACGACCTGAATCAGAATCAACAAGCAAATGATTAAAATAAATAAATAAATCAATAAATCAATAAACTGGTTGATGTCCCTGTTACGTCGAGAGACTGATGGATGGAATCAATGCGTCGGCGATTCAATCAACAACGCGTTGATCACAGGCACGAGGGGGCCAAATGGACTCCCTCCTGGGTCCAAGTTCCTCAAATGTCCTTGCAATAGTTTGGACCATCAGGAGAGGACAAAAAAAAACAGTTTTTGTTAAGTACGTGCATTGCCTGTCGTCGAGATCTACTGAAATAGTGGAAAAAAAAATAGAGCCAAGTGTGCAATGAAAATGACTTGCAGGGCAGCAGCGGTTCCTTTTCATCTCCCAGAATCACGATCCTCAATCTGCATTTCAAAGTCAATCCAATTGAGATGCTTTGAAACCTGTCAATGCTCAGCAGCATGTTCACGGCAGATGAGTCGTGAAAACGTTTTTATCTCTGAGTTTCCGATTGAGATTACATATCAAAGGTGACTGGTGAGAGCAACAACAACATCCGTATGAAGGGAAAAAAGAGAGACTCCAAAATATGTCACGATAGAAGAGCTTCCAAAACTACGGTTCGCAAAAACTTTTGGCATTTTGCAAGTTTATATTAACACCGTAAGTGAACAAACGTTGAGACAAAAAAAATGCTCCCATGGAAATACAAACCAATGACCGATTCATCATTTGGCGCAAACAGTGACGGGTCGTGGTAATATACACATTATGTACACAAAAGGCACAATTTTTAGTAACACTGCTCACCTCGGCTTCCACTCATCAGTGTTTGCCGCAAACATTTCTCTTCTATCTCATCTTTCCTTCTGAAGACCCTGAACTTGTCGTTTTTTTTTTGTTTTTTTTTGCGACTTCTGCCAATGACCAATTTTTCACTTACTTTTCACAAACTGTATTTTCTCTTCTCAATTTTCCAACCATTCACTTTGCATAGGTCATGTATCAAACAAATCTATGTGAAGACCACAAGGGGAAAACCAGAGATGTCAGGATAAGTCAATTTTGAAGAAACTGAAAAACAAAGTTTTAAGATTTTGGTGGACTGTTTAATAACTGTCATATAGATTTTTTTTTCCAGTAAAAGGAAGAGTGATCATTTGGCCGATCAAATTAAGCATGTAGCATTTGCCAAGATTCTGTGTTATTTAATTTAAGAGCAAAGAACGAATCAATGTTGCAAACTGACATCACTGGTTATTCCCTTGTTTAATAATTGCCATGCAATTTTAACCCAGGATGTGTAGCAAATTCATGCTTGTTGGTTACAAGCATACATTACATGACTTTGGTGATCACAGATTATTTTTTTCAACATTAAACGGTCATTGTTTTTTTGTTTAATTGTTGTTCAACGCCATACTCAAGGGTATTTCGCTTATATGACGACGGATTCTCCATTCCTTACTCCGTACTACTTAATATGATGGAAAACCGGGAGGAAACCAAGGATAAACCACCCCCGCGATAGCCGAAGTCACCTCATGTGACTCCCTCATATACCTAAGCAGGTTGATTGGGTGGTGGGTACATCGAATGAGGATGGGTACTCAGACGCGCTAACCATTAAGCCACGGCGTGGGTCCCATAAAAGTCACAATAAAGGTTTGACCAGGCTTGAACCACGATATGCACCAACTACGGAGCCCATGATATAACCAAATAGGCTATTGTAGTGCTCAGAGTTTATGCTGTGAAAGTTTTACAACCTTTCATTTTTTAGTTTCTCAACTCTGAATATTATGGTGGAACAGTTAACATGAATGAAAGGGAGATAACCAGGAGTAAAGTACTGACAACTCTGGGTTTCTACTTGTTCAGCTTTAACAACATTTGTTTTTTCATTGCACGGCTAAACTTTATACCATATAAATTATGTGACACCCCTGGTTATTTGTTCAAGTAATATTGTGAGAGGAAACCTTATGTTGCCAACTATTGGCAGGTGCAATAACCCTGAAATTTATAAAAAGTGACATCTCTGGTTTTCCCCTTGTGGTCTTCATGTGCAAACCAGAGGAAGATGCAAAGGCAGGCATGGAATAGAAAGAAAGAAAGAAAAAAAAAAGGAATGACTAGAGCGTGCAAAGTCTGCAAAACACACCAGAGTGCATACTCCGATAATAACAGAGCGCGTTTAAAACTGCTCGTGAAAAAATCTACAAACAAGCCAGAACAAACTCGCCCCATGAAGGTGAGCGAGTTACTTGAAAATGTAGGTAATATCGGGCCATCTCCATCAACAAAGCATGTTTTTGAGGCTAGCAAAGGGAAGCTTTTAAATCCACAGCTGTTGGACATCAAAGGATTTTGCTCAAAACTCGGTTGGAGTGATATGCCAACACCGAGCACATTCCGGAAGCCGCGGAGTCCCAGAGTTGCTGCTTGACCAACCTTAAAAGCGTTCTCATAAAGGCTGTGCACGGTGAGATAAAGGAATGCCTTCAGGCCGCGGCCAAATCTGCAAGCTCGAGGCATTGCGCGTAATCAATCAAGGGTCTCAGTCTTCGGAGCAAGCAAAAGCGAAGGGCATTTTATCAATCAGCCGTAGAGTCAAGGGCAGGGCAGGACCCGAATGTCATGATGTGCTGCGATTGAGACGATAAACTTGGGATTGGCGAACGAATGATCGGCGGGACCGAAGGCAAATTGGGGGGGGGGGGAGAATATGCCATGCCATTTTTGTCACTTTGTGCATCTCAGGTGAGGGGAATTACAGAGGACAGGTAAAGTGCGGTCATGATGAGCATGTTCACTTTACAATTTAACTCAGGAAACATCACCATCTTGTGCCCACTTGAATAACCTTGGCCATTGGCCTAAGACGAGCGCTTTGTACCAGGTCCATTGACAAGAAGGTAGATCACATGATCATCCATTTAGGATGCTAAAAGGTTGTGACGCCTTGAGTGCAGATGAACCGAGTAAGCCACACACTTAAAAAAAAAAGGATGTCCTCACATGATGTGAACATTTTGTCGGTACGTGCCAAGAATACCGTACTCTTGCTATTTGCACAATATGTTCATTATTGTCAAGTATTTTGGAGAAAGGGTAGTTGTAATTTTTTGCACTCCATCATTTAAAAAAATAAAACCCACAAAATCAAAAACAATTGTAAACGACAAAAAAAAAGTGTCTTCTTCCACTAAAAGCAAGCACTTTAGAGCCATCCATAATTATGGAAGCAAAAATGGTAGAATTTTGATTCCTCCTACTCACCTCGTGAAACGCACCCTTCCCACTCTATCTCTCCTTTCCGTTCCCTCCTCTTGCCACAGAACCACCCTCCCAGACAACAGCATCCCCTTGCCTTTATTTTGTGTTGTACTGTATTATGATGTTACATATATTTACTCTTGCCTTCTGTTGATGTGGATGGGATGATCAACAATGTTGATATAAAAAGGCACATCCAAACAATCAAACTACCGATTCTGAAAAAAAACATAGGAAAAAACAGAATCAGCTTCAGGCAACGTATAACTTGTGATCCAAAACCTTTGAGATGATGACCATTGTTTTTATTAGACGACACTAGAGGGGCTACAGGGTACAGCCCGCAAGGGTGGGAGGGGGAGGAGATACCTGGCTCTGCCCAGCTGGGTGAGCTTTTCCCAGCAGTGGTTTTGGGACATGTTGGATGGAGAAAATCTCTGGAGTCATTGGCCTCATGGTGGTTATCTGCGGGCCTGTGGGCCGGCGGCAGCATTGCATGACCCCACATCCCAAAATACACTTTATAGCAACCTTTGGCGACCTCAAAACGTTCTTCAAGACCAACGTGTGGTCGATTAAACACTTGTCCAGATTCTGAAGTCCCGACACCGAAAAGTTGGGGCCTCTAGGTACTACAGTTCGGCCGTGAAAGAGTGACGTACAAACACACAAACAAACACACAAACACTTGAAAAAAAAACATGTACAAGATAAACACTGAGAATTTGTGCATTTTAGAATTATTTGTACAACTTAATATGACTTTCCTTACAATGAAGTTCCACATATGCCTGGTGTTGGCTTAATGGTTATGATGGTGGGCTTGGGATCCGAGGATTCCAAGTTGAAATCCCACTCGCCTATTGAATTAATACCAGGTGGGGTTGACTCTGCCTGCCATCCTTCCGAGGTCAGCAAAATGAGTGCCAGCTTGCTGGTATCGTGTGTCAGAGTGGCGACCCGTCCAGGATTGTGCCCAATAGCCAAGGAGACTGCCGAGACAGCACCAACGCTCTACTCAGAGGATGGTCCCGATGGATGGATGGATGGAAGTTCTGCATTGGAGGAGACTATTCGGCCAATTAAAGCCTGCGCTGTAATTACCCGAGTCACCAAAGGTGGAGGGAGGTTGTTTTACCCCAGTTTCTCTGTCTGCGTGTGAGCAGGATATCTCAAAAAGTTGCGGACAGATTCGGACAAAATTTGGTGGACAGGTTGGTTCGGCGACAACAACAAGCCGATTCGATTTTGGTTCATGTCCGAAACCAGATCCAGCCGATCAGTGGGATACGAAACGTAAACCGTTCAGCCTGGCGGAGGTATTTGCTCTACCGAGTGCTGTTCTCGTTGCCAAATTAAATGGTCGTTTGTCCGTTTTTTATCCTTTAAAAATGCGAAGCATCAAGCAAGGAAGCAGCACGCAACATTGTTGAAGTATTCGGTATGGTAAACATAATTCTTGTTCATGGGCAGTAATTTGTTTTTTTTTGTTTTTTTCATTGTTTGATTGTATTTTTCCATTTTTAATAAACTCCTCTCACAAGCTGGAGATGTCCAAACTCAATGAATTGTGGATTCCTGTAAAAATAAAACTTATCCACGACACAGCACCCGGAGAGGTGGGCTTCTCTTCGCTCATCTGTGATCCTTGGATGGAGTTCCACACGGTTGTCATCTTCATGGGACGATTCAAAATGCTGAGGCCCTGTTTTCATCATGCATCGCAATGTCATCAAATCACATTCAGCAGTGAGAGGAAATGCATGACGTCATGAGGGCTTCGTCAAATAATCCATGGGGTGAGGGTTTGAGTGTTTTATCGGAGGGATAAAATATTTGGGACTAATTGTACCTTGCACTGAAGATAAATATTTCCACTTTTATACGAGTCCCATCATGAAAATAAATATATCATCACTCCAACAACATCTCTCATCGGCTAGAATCACATGCTGTCTTTAGAAGTGCTTTCAATTCCCCCGGTACCCCATACGAGAACCTTCCATTTAAATGAGTCCATGGACGAACAACTAATATTGATCATCTCCTGGGCAGGGCTGGATTTAAAATGGCACCTCAACGCAGGCATACGCACACACACACACACACACACACACACACACACACACACACACACACACACACACACACACACACACACACACACACAACCCATCACTTTGCTGATGGGGAATTGAGGAAAAGGGGGGGGAGAGGGGAAGAGGAAGGATAGAGGAGGGAGGAAGGAGTGATGGAAGAGAATTTGAAGAGAGGAGGTGGAGAGAAATAGGGGTTGGACAGAAGGATAGATGAAGGAGGGAAAGAGAGAGAGAGAGAGAGAGAGAGAGAGAGAGAGAGAGAGAGAGAGAGAGAGAGAGAGAGATAGAGAGAGAGATAGAGATAGAGAGAGAGATAGAGATAGAGATAGAGATAGAGATAGAGATAGAGATAGAGATAGAGATAGAGATAGAGATAGAGATAGAGATAGAGATAGAGATAGAGATAGAGATAGAGATAGAGATAGAGAGAGAGAGATGGGGTCCAGGAGACACCCCAGACTCTCGGTTATATTACCTGCGAATCAAACCAAATTATCTCGAATTCAAAAATGCATAAAAACCCTGGGTACGACCACCAGGGTTTGAACCAATGCCCTCCCAGACTCAAAGCAGACACTCCAAGCATTATACCACCAAGTGTGGGTGTTTCCAGGGGTTTGATTTGTTTTTTGGAGGGATGACATTCAGTTTTGAAGTTATGTCAGTGCAGGAGTCAGGTCAGGTCAGGTCAGAGAGGGACATGGGTGAGAGAGGGAGGGACATGGGTGGGAGCAGTGCTGGATTAACCATTAGGCAGACAAGGCAAGTGCCTTAGGGCCAGCCAAAAATTCGGGCCACAAAAATTTCGGCAACTTTGCAATCTAAGGTCAAGTAAACTGTAAAGCAAAGTGCCAAATCTGTACGTGTTTGTCATGCATATATTCATACACTGCTAATTGTATAGAGGGATTAAATAAACTATTTTCTTTTCACATTAAATATTTGTCTTTTTTTGTATTAAATATTTTGTTCTTGAATCAGTTCATCTTTTGTCTGGGGTCCATTTCCATGAGCCCGAGATCTAATTTAAATTTTTCAGGCCATTCTCCAAAATTTCAAAATGTGCCTTTGGGCCAGCCGAGGCTTAATCCGGCTCTGGGTGGGAGAGAGTGACAAGGGTGGGAGAGAAGGGGACATGGGTGGGAGAGAGATGGACATGGGTGAGAGAGAAGGGGACATGGGTGGGAGAGAGATGGACATGGGTGGGAGAGAGATGGACATGGGTGAGAGAGAAGGGGACATGGGTGGGAGAGAAGGGGACATGGCTGGGAGAGAAGGGGACATGGGTGGGAGAGAGATGGACATGGGTGAGAGAGAAGGGGACATGGGTGGGAGAGAAGGGGACATGGGTGGGAGAGAGATGGACATGGGTGAGAGAGAAGGGGACATGGGTGGGAGAGAGATGGACATGCGTGAGAGAGAAGGGGACATGGGTGGGAGAGAGATGGACATGGGTGAGAGAGAAGGGGACATGGGGGGGAGAGAGATGGACATGGGAGAGAGAGAAGGGGACATGGGTGAGAGAGAAGGGGACATGGGTGGGAGAGAGATGGACATGGGTGAGAGAGAAGGGGACATGGGTGGGAGAGAGATGGACATGGGTGAGAGAGAAGGGGACATGGGTGAGAGAGAATGGGACATGGGTGGGAGAGAGATGGACATGGGTGAGAGAGAAGGGGACATGGGTGGGAGAGAAGGGGACATGGGTGAGAGAGAAGGGGACATGGGTGGGAGAGAGCTGGACACGGGTGAGAGAGAAGGGGACATGGGTGGCAGTGTAGGGGCCATGGGAGAGAGAGAAGGGGACATGGGTGGGAGAGAAGGGGACATGGATGAGAGAGAAGGGGACATGGGTGGGAGAGAGATGGACATGGGTGGGAGAGAGGGGGACATGGGTGGGAGAGAGATGGACATGGGTGGGAGAGAGATGGACATGGGTGGGAGAGAA
>NC_140966.1:17676577-17731577 GCF_056783735.1 Eptatretus burgeri
CTGCACGACCTCTGCTGGGTGCCGCACCATGGAGCATCCCTTCCCTCGGAACGTTCAGGTACCAAAAGAACTGCGACCTCAGCTCCCTCCCTCCGTGGCTGCAAAAGTCCTTTGCCATTTAACTGGGTTTATTTTGTCCGAGTGTGTGTTTGAGTGTGTGGCGCCTGTCCATTAAGTAAAAACGGTTTACGTTTTTGATTACTGTAATTCTTGCCTGTATTATTCTCGCGACAAGTCTGCTATGTGTCCTCTTTTGTAAGTTGCTGTAAAATTGTTGCACTGCATCTCTCTTCTGTCCCCTGCATAACACACCAATAAACCTGTTCCTGTACCACATGATTTTCGTCGCCTTTGTGTAAATAAATTATTGTAGAAATGTTCCCAGTTTGTTTTTGTCTTTTCCTTCATTGGTCCAGCATGGTTTGGATCTGAGTTTAGCCGAGTCTTTATCCCCGATAAACTGTTCATTCCTGCCGGTACGTCCTTGGCAGTTCCGCTCGGCTGCATCCGATCCAGAGTTGGTAGTTGGTACTCTACCGTTGTTGGTTGAGTGATCCGGTTTGGGCAAGGCGTACCGAGGGCGTGGTTCCCCGGTAGTCGAAACCGCGTCGTTAATTAGGTAAACTGATTACACCTGGCAGGAAGACCCTTCGCTACGTGGTTGAGGTATTGGCATCCACGGTCGGTTAAGCGACCCGCCGCGTCACAAAATTATCCGTGAGCGACGGCCTACAATTCCGGGAGTCTGGTGGGAGACGACGTAACTTCCCCCACCGAGTGGTCGTCCTCGCCACCAGACCCCGGCCCACAACAATATATATATATATATATATATATATATATATATATATATATATATATATATATATATATATATATTGCAAGCATATCGCCCAAAGTTGAAAGAGCAAACTGTATACGTAATTGCCAAAAAAAAGAGGACCCATGTGGACTGTGCCGTCATGAATTGCAATTTCGCTGGTGCCGTGCTGTGCCGTGCTGCCTAATGCCGCTGGTGCATGTAGCTGGCTGTGTTGAAAACACACATGATATATGTTGTACAAATGCAATGTTATCGATTCTTCAGCAAGGAAAAGACAGTCCTCCCTCAAAGCATTTATCAAGTCGAAAACGCAATGTGGAGGTGAGTATAACAACACAAGTGGAAAGCCAAATTAAGACTTTCTTAAAGTTATTTCTCCCTTCCAAATTATTCGAATTGCAGGAGCTTTGGAGGGGCCCAACAGGGGCTCTGCCCCTGTGCCCACTGGGGTCCAGTAGACACCCCAGACTCTCGGTTATATTACCTGCGAATCAAACCAAATAATGTCGAATTCAAAAATACACAAAAACCCTGGGTACGACCACCAGGGTTTGAACCAATGCCCTCCCAGACTCAAAGCAGACACTCCAAGCACTATGCCACCGAGTGTGGGTGTTTCCAGGGGTTTGATTTGTTTTTTTGGAGAGATAACATTAAGTTTTGAAGTTATGTCAGTGCAGGAGTCAGGTCAGGTCAGGTATGGGAGCAAGCGCCAGAGCAGCGCATCGCTGCATCCACTTTCTGGCGGTACTCCAGGAGCCTCCGTCTGACCATTCACCAGGCAAATGCCTGGCCCATCCCCATCTCCTTGAGATGCTGATCAATCTGCTGCAACCACGAGGTATGTGGTCGGCCCATTGGCCTCCTCCACTCACAAGGCTCCCGAGTTGAGAGAATCTGGTGATATGAGCAGGATAAGCATCAGGAGAATAAGCCATATGTCCAGTGATAGCCGCAGCTGATGCTCACGGACTATGCAGGTAACAAATCTCATTGGAGTCTCTCAGCAACTGCTCGTTGGACACAAAGTCCGACCAGCGATAGCCAAGCATTCTCCGAAGAGACCTAGCACCAAAGGAATTAAGTCTCCGTCTCAGATCCCTGGTCAGAGTCCAACTATCCCATCCATAGAGCAAGAGTGGAAGCATCAAGGACCGGAAGACTCGGATTTTCGTCCTCCCGCACAGGAATCAGCAGCACCACACCCCATGATCCAGTGAATCCATGACTCTCCAGGCCTGACCCAGAGGTCTGTTGACCTCTGGCTCACTGTCAGCAGAGATATGAATATCACTGCCGAGGGAAATGACTCTCTCCGTGACCTTCACATCCTCGCCACAAACAGGTACAGACAGGAGAGCAGCATCCAAGATGCCATTGAAAGCCTGCATCTTAGTTTTGACCCAGGAAACCCATAATCCCAGTGGCTCCGCCACCTCATTCAGTACCTCGAGGGCCCCCAAAAGGATATCCAGAGTCTCCGCAAAAATGACTCCATCCTCTGCAAAATCAAGGTCAGAGATCTTGACATTCCCAAAAGACGTACCACAGCTTGATCTCTCCGACATCCTCCCCAGAATCCAGTCCATCCAAGTGCTGAAAAGTATGGGGGCCAGTACACACCTCTGACAAACTCCAGTAACAACTGGAAATAAGTCATCTCGATGGTATCACCACATCTCACAGCACTCTCAGTACCAGAGTATCGTTCAAACATCAGATTGATAACTTTTGGTGGCACCCCACGAAGACCAAGAATCATCCAGAGGGCATCCCGATTCACTGAATCAAACGCTTTACAGAGATCAACATCGGCTGCAAGCAGTCCCTGTCAAAACCCTTGTCTGCATTCGGTGAAGACCCGAAGAGCAAGGATACGGTCAATCGTTGACCTCTTTGGTGTAAAACCTGACTGCTCTGGATGCTGGTGTGAAAGCAGATGGTGGCGAACCTTATCAAAAATGATCCGAGCAAAGACCTTGCTCAGCACTGAGAGCAGCATCACTCCTCAGTAGTTGTTGCAGTCTTGGCGATCACCCTTTCCTTTCCAGAGAGGTACAACAAGGCCCTTCTTCCAGTCAATTGAGATGATGCCTGTGCTCCAGGCAGAGCAAAGAATTGCTTGCAACGCCACGAGTGCAGCATTTCCACCAGCCTTGAGAGGTTCAGCATGAATGCGACAGATCCCAGGAGCTTTACCCCTTCTCAACCAGTTCACCGCAGCCTGTGTTTCCACAACCGAAAGTGGACCACAGTTCATTGGAGGGTCAGCAATAGGGATAGTCACACCCCTGACATCCAACTCGACAGCTGGTGGATCAGCCTGGTACAGCCGCTCAAAGTACCTGGCTCAGCAGGCCTTCACTTCGGATTTCTCTGTCAAGTCCAGAACCCTCTGCCCTAACTGCATTGCACCGAGGGACGGGCTTGGAGGAAAGCAATTCGCGAATTCCCATGTAAGTAGGACGAGAATCACTTCACCACAGGTGATGCTTGACCCCCTCACAGATTCCTTGCACAAAGGCCTCCTTGTCCACCCTTGTGCATATACAGTTTTACACCTCAGCTCCCTGAACAGCTCAGCTCTGCCATTCAGCCTGGCCCAGCGACTCTGGTCAATGATATCCAGTGTCCCTTGAAAGACAAAATTATTCTTCGCCCCACAGTGAGTTCCACAACATCGACCGGCAACATCAACAACAGTGGTCTTGAAGGCACTCCACAACTCTTCAGGATCCCCCAAAGCACCCAGACACTTCACTCAGGCTATTCGCAAAATCCTCAGACACCCTCTCATCCTTGCGCTTGCCAACATCCAGCCTCGGCTGGGATGGTACCATTCTCCTGGATTTAAGCTGCAGCTTCAGAGTTACTACAACAATCCTGTGGGCAGTACTGAGGAACTGAGCACTCCGGTAGACCCTGCAGTTCTGAATCATCCTCCAGCGACCGTCAATGAGGACATGGTCAATCTCCTTTGCCACACCACCAGCGTTGAGCTTCTGGGCGCTGAAACAATGAACCAGCCCTGACACAACCCATGGGGACCACCACATGTCTCATAACCATCCCTATCAGTTCCAGTCGATGCATTGAAACCCCCAAGACGAGAAGAGTATCTCACCTCGGGCATTGATCAACCACAGACTCGAGCGTGGCATAGAATGCATTCTTCACAGTGAGATCACTCACCTCAGTCGGAGCATATTCAGAGACCAGGGAAATGACACCCAAGGAGTGACGAATCCTTAGTCTCATCATACGCTCATTGACCGGTGTTACCTCAATCGACATTGCAGTCAACTTATTGGACACAGCTACAGCAACTCCTTAGGCATGGTAACCATCAGATCGATCAGATCAATAGTTGGTGTAACCACCTGCCATGATCTCGCCGCAATCCGGTCTCTGAACCTCAGAGTGTGCTGCAATACCGATGTCCAAACGCTTGAGTTTAATGATAACAGACACAGTACAGGTGATCATCCTCTCTTCGGGATAGGACATTCCAGGCACCCACCCGAAGGATCGCCTCAGGTTAACCCAAGGAGACCGCCGTCTGGTGGACGACACCTCAGCACCACCCTGACACACACTAACACAATCTGACCCAGGAAGGTTACCCCATGCTTTCCCTCCTGTCACCAAATATTGGGGGTCCCAAAGGCTTTGGCCCAATCCCATCATCCAGCGAGCTGCTCTGTGAAGGGCAGCTGCACAGGAGGTTCTCCCACAGAGTGGGTTTACATATTTTTTTATGCTTTTAGTATGTTTTGCCGAATGGTGTTTTACGGTAGCCGGAGTGCAAATCCTGCCACCAACCTCTGAATAAGAAGTAACCCAACTGCAGGAGGATGCCCGCAGACACAGTTGGGCACTAGATATGGATGGCTGTTGGCTCACAAGGAGCTCCTCCGCCCTTTGACAGGTTTTATTCTTCATCCTTTCCCGTGTCCATATCATACACCCTACTCACCAAGAAACTTGGTGGGGGAGATGGATTAGTCGCCAACACCCCGACCATGGAACAGGTTAGTAGAGCTTTACATGATACCTGTAGCAAGTCACAGATCTAATCTGACCTGACCTGACAAAAAAAAAATTAAGAAAAGTACAGGAGTGCATAAGCAATTGAGCACGTGTGATAATTTACCCACATCTATGATGTGTTTGGTTTTCTTACGATAATTGCCCACTTTCAGGTGAAAGTAAAAACACAGGTAAGGGTGGCCGTGATCCCAGCTTAGCAGAACGTTTCCATGCACAGAGTACAACCACAAAGTTTAAATGCATTTCATCCCACAAACAAACAGACGTGCATGTTTCAATGATAATGACCTCCGACATCTATGATAACGACAGTTTTCATTGCACTAAAACACAGAGAATTAGGTTATTTAAAAATTAGCTCTAACTTATAATACTCTCTCCTACCGGCAGCAGCGCTACACAGAGATTTACGTGGAGAATTTCCCGAACCCCCTCAACTACATATGTTTTTTAATGCCTACAACCTTCCAGGGCACATTGTAAATACAACCACCGAATATCAACATATTCCGTCAAGCAGTTCGAGAGTGCATGTGGAGTGGAGTGCAAACGAGTCAGAAAAAAGCATATAAAGGATTTATTACAGGCAGGCGAGGAAAGGTCTGTGGCACAGTGAATGTTGTTTATTGTTGTCTGTCGTAGGAATAGGAAGAAATGTGAGAGGTGCGGCAATATACAAGCAACTTACAAAAGCAGACACAGAGCAGAGTTATCCCTATATCATTCTGGTACACTCTTAGCTTAAAAGAGGGCAGGCGCCAGGACACACACACACACACACACACACACACACACACACACACACACACACACACACACACACACACACACACACCAGCCTCTTTCTTCCTCCACTCAACCCCACCATCTCAGACAATCAATACGTGCATTGTCTCTTTGTTGTGTATTTTGACTGGGCCGTTGTTCCTGTGATTTAAATGTAAAGTTAATGGAGTCTCTTTAAAAAAAAAAAAAAAGCATTTGCATTCTTCCTACACTGTATAATAAGTGCCTAATTAGCTTATTCAGGGAGGCACAACTGTGCTATCATCTTTTATCACAAATTTGCTCTCCTTATTCATTAAGAGGTCCCAATTAGAGATTGCCAACACATTTGAGCAAGGTGGAATTGATATAGACACATAGAAAGAAGTGAAGCACGGCTGCGTCGTTTTTTTTCTAGATTACAGCAACAACTGAGACCATTTAGAAAATGGAGGGTTCATCAAAAATAAAGCAAATATTGGTAAAGTGGGCACATTTGACACATTCAGAGATTTTTTTTTCTATTTTTAATTAAATTTTGCTGATTTTTAACGACATCTGCAATGGCACAATTTCACAAAAAAAACACACATTGACTTGAGAATGCGGCTGCTGACAACACATCCTGTGATGTAGGGCTCAATACCAGTCAATAATGATGGCTAATGACATCACAATGCAAATAATGTCTCAAAAGGTCAATAATGTGTGCAAGCACCATAAGAATGAAAGATTGCTGAAACCCTCATTCTAATCACATGAAAAAGCAACCATAGATTATCCAAAGTGAGATGTTGCACATTGTATCCATTAGCAAACCATGCTAGATAAATACAATCATTATTATTACTGTCATTTATGGTGCAAAGAAGCCTCAAACTGTGCGAGAATCTGCACAGGAGAGTCCATTTTCATACTTCTACACTCGAGAATGTTCCAAACATATTCCATTGGTTTCTCAAATCAGGACTCATTACTAACAAGAGCAACGTTGTGATTGAAACATCTCTCAAGATAATATATATATATATATATATATATATATATATATATATATATATATATATATATATATATATATATATATATATATATATATATATATATATATATATATATATATATATATATATATATATATATATATATATATATATATATATATATATATATATATATATATATATATATATATATATATATATATATATATATATATATATATATATATATATATATATATATATATATATATATATATATATATATATATATATATATATATATATATATATATATATATATATATATATATATATATATATATATATATATATATATATATATATATATATATATATATATATATATATATATATATATATATATATATATATATATATATATATATATATATATATATATATATATATATATATATATATATATATATATATATATATATATATATATATATATATATATATATATATATATATATATATATATATATATATATATATATATATATATATATATATATATATATATATATATATATATATATATATATATATATATATATATATATATATATATATATATATATATATATATATATATATATATATATATACAGGGTGGCCTGAAAGTCACTCTACCCTTCCCAGTGAAGCATTGTTCTTGAACTCTTTTAATATACAGGTTTTATTGTACAGTACTTACAATAATTAATTTGTCATTGTATCTGTATGTGCTCCATCATTCTTCTGAGTCAGTGTTTCCACATACCATAGCGGGCGAGGGCAGAGGGGAAGGGACGGAGGGAAGTGCGAGAAATTTATCAGGGGTATAGTAGCTTTCGGGCTACCCTGTATATACCGTATATATTAATAATATTCTTCTGTTAGATGACATGCCATGGCAATATTGTCATGACGACGTTGTGACTGCATCCCCAGAAGGGCCTCTCACAGTTACAAAAATGCCAGGATCAAATGTTGCCACCAAACAGATGAAAATCAAAGCGACTGAATAGCTTTGCCCTTTATATCGGGGCTCGTTCCACTAAGTGACTGAATCCTGATGGCGTTAGTGTTCGCAAGAACGTTCTCTGCCAGGGGCCACTCATTGTGTTCAATTCTCGGCAAAGAAATATGCTTACAAGAAAAGTACACTTTATCATCTGGGAGAAGCTTGAAGGATCCAAGATGCTATTTTGTGCAATCATATTCATTTTGTGACTAGTTAAAGCAAACATAAAGCAAGGTTCATAAATTAGAATAGATTTCCTCTTGCAATCATAGCCCGTCGACGTAAGACAGCAACGGAGCATTAAAAGCATGCTCAAGTAGTTCTGCAAAATAATCTTCATCAAACATGTTCAATTTCTGCTTCACGTTTTATCGTCTGGAAATATTTGGTGAAACTATTGTACAACGTTTCAAAAATTCCAATTGGGATAATGTACGAGTAATTCTTGGCTTTTTTAGTCCTTACCGTATTCCCACTTCTGTTTGAAGCGAAATAATAATAAAACAGCCACCTGTCAATTATGAGAATTTCCACTTGGCCATACAAGACAAGGCCATTGTTTTCACTGCGTCTTGTCTAGGTGTATGGGCCTGGCGAGATGTCAGGATAATCTAGATGCATGGTGATTCACATTTGAGCTGTGTCGCCTGGATTTGAATCGTGTCCCAGTTTCAAACGTAACCCTGGTGTTTCGCATGCAGGGTGATGCATCAATGCTTGTGCCATCCATTGGAACCTAGTCAAGCTGGATGACCGGCCTGCCAGCATTGTTCGTTGGTGGATGTTGAAGACCCCCACCCCACAGTGTCCTTGGTGAATATTAGGCAGGTGATCACCAGCATCTTGAACAAATTCCTGGCACAATCAAACGACTGGCCTGGCTAACCGGTTCATGAAAGACGCGCCAAAAAAGTTGCCTGACTGACCCCACAAAGTAGGAATAATTGGAGCCATTAATGGTGGTGGTGGCAGTAGTGGTGGAAGCCGTGGTGGTGATAGTAATGGTGGTGGTAGTGGCAGCAGTAGTGGTAGTGGTAATAGTGCTAGTAGTTGTCGTGATAGTGGAAGTAGTACATAGTTTTTTTCTACATAATTTTTGAAACGCATACCTACTATTCCCTCTTCCATATTTTATCATGTGGGGAGGTAGGGTGCAGGTGAGGGAAGCGAGCAAAGGTGGGAGGAGCGGGGGGGCACTTTGATCAAGTGTACATCTCCACGCCAAATGAAGTGAAGAATTTCTAAGAATACCACAAATGCACACAACATATCAATAATCCTGAAACTAAAGGCAGCTGAAAATAAAACTTTGTTCTATCCAGTTCTCTGCACTGCTATCCCAAAGGACTGAGTGGGCCAAATGCCATATTGAAAAACAACGTAAAAGTCTTCATGCAGTCATAATACAATGAGCTTTACTGCAGAACTTTGCAAAAGCATTAGCCAGGTTCATAGCTGAAAAAAATGGAATGCATTTTATTGTAAAACAGACGCCAGAAATGAGTCCCTGGGAGGTATACCGTACCGGAATATTTCACATCTGGTGCCAAGTTGAGTTATGCGGATGAATATTTTGAGGTCAGTAAACCATGGTGTTAATGACAGTTCTGAAAATTTTGAATACATTTTCAAAGCTTGGATCATGTTGAATAAGCCAGTTTACTCCTCGGCTGTAGAATGGAAAAATAGTCTTAACCGTGAAAGCTGGCGTCCTTTTGCATCGGCGGACATGGACAACAATGCATGGAATCAACTTATGACGTTCATAAAAAGCATGCTAACAATTGTGGGGAAGAACCAAGAAGCTGAGGTTTCAGGCATTAACCCTTTATCAGAGCCCTAAAAATAAAGCAAAAAAAAAAAAAAAACAACCAACAACAACAACAAAAAAACTTTTGTTTGCTCTGATGAAGTTAACACTCAAAAAGTCATCTTCTCATTGCTTCACCATGACTCATAGCATACTTCCATCAGTGTCTTCCTTGATTTCATTCATCACTTCCAAGTTGCTTAATTTGATCCACACTGAGTGGTAAAGGGCTGGGAAAAGCATTCGGTGAAGCAAGCTGTGCTGGCATGTAAAGGGTCACAAGCATCTGACTTCAAGGAAATGTGATGATGCACCGCGTTCACATACTTTGAGAACTTGTGCCCTTCCATGTAAACATTATCAACGGTATGCAATTGTAGCATTTCATTCTTTTTCAACAAATTTGGTACTGGTCACCATCGTTATTTTTCAGTTCACCGTGTCCACCAGGAGGCTTCCATAAGAAACATTCAACTGAAATAGTGAAGCATTTAAACGTTGTTGTCCTAATTATGGTTACTTATTTTTTTTATTAGAGGATTATTTCACCAGACTCAGTGGCATAGTGGTTAGACCGTGAGAGCATCCGCTCCGAGTCTGAGAGGTCAGCAGTTCGAGCCCGACCCTGGTTGAGTCATACCACCAACGTTAAAAATGGCACGTGCCGCTTCCTTGCCAGACGCTCGATATTTAAAAAGGATAGAGCAGAACAACCATAGGTTGGCACCCATTGTGCAGGCTTGACATTACCCACGTCACCAATGCATCCACCTGCCACATGTGCATGCACGCAAATGCACTTCACATCCAAATCTGCCTCACAATTATCATTTGTAGTTTATGCGATGATATACGATCTGCTCACGAGGCTGGACCTGACAGATGATTAATTATATTGATGTGGAAAGCCAAATTTGATGCATGATATTCTCCAATCATACTGCCGAAATACAGTATAGATGCTGATGATGATGACGCAAACAAAACAGATTTTCACCAAAGTGTGGTCATAAGGATTGCACATAAAAACCATAACAAACCAAAAGTATCGTAAGACTATCTTGTACATTTGCATGAAGATCTGTTCCATTGTGTCAGTGTGCAGAAATGCCGAAGCATTTAAAATGACCAATACGAGACTGCACAGGACTCATTGGCCAGGAGCCTTGCAATGCTAATCATGCAACAGACTCACTGTGATGGGTGAGAAAGAGCCAATCATAAAAATGATGGTCAACACGGAATTTGCAGCTGCAGTTCCATGACAATGTTACCTACAACTGGCTTACCACGGAAAATAATGTTCTTAAAAGCTGTGTCACTGTCCACGTGTGATCGAATCATCTTTAATTAAACAAGTGCTGCCTTATAACCGCATAAAAAAGATGGGAGTTACACGATTCTTAACCAGACTCAGTGGTGCAATGCTTAAAAGCGTCCGCTCCGAGAGTGGGGGATGCTTCAAACCCTGACCGAGTCATTGCAAATATTTGTTTTTACAGTACCTGCTGCTTCCTTGCCAGTTCAGCATTTATAAGGATAAGAGCATGGACAATCCCCATTGTTTGGCATCCATGGTGAGGAGGAGGAAAATCCTCATTGAAAATGCCCCGGTGAGTGTGGTGAGAAAAGCGGAGCTAGTGTCGTGACGTCGCTGGTACCCAGAGTGCCGCAGGAAGTGACGAGACCTCCCCCAAGCTCAGTCGCTGCATCTGTCTTGTCCAACAGTCCTGTGTCGTGTCTCGTCTGCTTGTCTGCATGTCCTAGTGTGTGAGATGTGTGTGGCAGCTCTACTTCAAGCCTGTAAAATAAATAAACAAATAAATAATTGATTTTCTCACATATAAAAAGGGACATCTACTTATAAACAGAAAAGTAAAAGACAAGCTGGGAGGCGACGATGGTTCGCGGGAATTATTGAACAATGCCACAATAGGTACAATTGATTTAGTGGAAGCTTTTGAGGAAGCCCTACCGTAAAAACCTATCTCTTCCGTCAAAATTGACCAAATCAAATCGGATTTTTTTTATACTGGTGTGGGCCCGTAGGTGCGTGCCAGTATGTGCGTGCCAGTATGTGCAGCTTCATTCCTTCACTCTCGTAAATGACGACTGGATTGGGGCATTGTTTCAATGAGATCGGACCAACCGTATCATAAATGGCCATAACTTGGGAAACACCTGGGAAACATACTCAGGTCCCCAGCGTCAATTGTGACGTCATATCAAATGAAGAAGAAGAAGAATTGTGATGCCCCTCCCTCTTGCCCCCCCTCTATCCCCCTAGTCTCGCCCCTTCTCTCTCCCTCCTCCTCTCTTGCCCCTCTCTCTCTCGCCGGTCTCTCTTGCCCCCCCTCTCTCCCCCCTCCTCTCTCGCCCCTCTATCTGTAAATGTATTCACAAATGTCTACCAAGCACAACAATTAATTCAAACCTTGGGAAAAAACAGCTTTCAAACCTTGGGAAACACTTGGGAAACAGCTGAAACGGATGAAGAACGATATCAAACCTTGAAAAGGCACATACTCAGGTCCCCAGCGTCGATTGTGACATCATACAAAACAAAGAAGAAGAAGAATTTTGACGTCAATCGTGCAAAAAAAAACATTAATTGTGACGTCATTCGTGACGTCATAGCACTGTGTCCTGTCATTAGTTGACAGATAAATGTCCGTAACTTGGGAACCGCTCGTCCGATTGATATCAAACCTTGAAAAAGCACATCCTCGGGTCCCAAGCATCGATTGTGACGTCATACCAAATGAAGAAGTAAAATTGACGTCAATCGTGCAAAAAAATAAATAAATAAATAAATAAAATAATTGTGCTGTCATTCATGACGTCATAGCACCGTGTCTTGTCATTGCTTGACAGATAAATGTCCGTAACTTGGGAACCGCTCGTCCGATTGATATCAAACCTTGAAAAAGCACATCCTCGGGTCACCGGCAATATTCCTGGCAAGTTTCAATCAGATCGGACGAGCGGTCGTCGAGAAACGGCGGTCGCAGACAGACAGACACACACACAGAGATTGCTGGAATTATAGATAGATGTTGTACTTATGGACATTACGCACAGCTTCTAGGAAATGAAATTGCGAGAAAAAAAAATCGAGAAAAAAAAATAAAAAGTTCAAGTGGGCGTGGCTCCGCTCACAAGCGGTGTAGGATGCCCTTCATACAAAAAGGCACAACAAGACCATGATATCTAGCTTGTGTCCAAGTTTCATCAAGATCGCATCAAACGTCATGGAGCTATGCTCTGGAGAGAGTCACAAACAGACAGACACAACGAAAATAGTGGTCACTGCTGGCACCCACGAACCAAAAAAAAAAAGGGGGAGGGGGAGGTTGTGAGTTTTAAACCAAATAAGAAATAACTAAAGAAGGGATTATCAGGAAAAAAAAAAAAAAAACAGAGAGGGCAGCAGATTTGGAGAGGAGAGCAGGGAAAATAAAAATTTGAGAAGTACGCAGCAAGGGGTTTATTACATCTACATACTGGTTGAATTTTCTATTTTCTTTTTTAACTCTCCCACACATACTTCCCTGACGCACCCACCAACCCAATATATGCTCCTATCAATGTCCTTTACCTTCTCTCCTCTTATTCTGGTCTCTCCACAAACCTTTCCCTTATATAACCCTTTCCTTATCCTGGTTTCTCTCTCCTACAATCCTGCACAATCTTCCTTTCTCATTTGTAATTTCCCCATTTTACCCTCCCTCAACTCCCACCCCATCCATTCCAGTTTCTTCCACCCTTCACTCTGTGCCAACATAATAAACAGATTGCCTCGAAGGGTAGAGGAGGAAAAAAGGAAAATATGAGACAAATGGGGATAAGAAGAGAGGAGGTTAAGAGTAAAACATTTTTCATACGGCCTTTAACTTGTAAGTAAATAGCCTCAAACAAGACAGCCATATACACAGAGATGTGAAAAACTTGATTAAAATTCCACCGTCAGTAACGATAAACCGCATCCAGCAAGTCACAACAAAGATACAAAAAATTTCTCCATCAATGAAGGAAGACCGAAGTCCGAAACAAAATGGCAGGTGGGATTCAAAGGTGCACAGAAAGTTGCGTTTCTGCTAATTACATTATCCCCTGACAACGTGGTATCAGCATTTCGTAATTTCATTGTTTATTGGACCAATGCAAGTGAAAGTTTAAAAAAAAACATAAATTAGCAGATCACATGACATGGAACAATTCGTACAAAGTAAAGATTTTTTTCAGGAATATGGTTCAATTGCCTATTCCCAGCAAGCATAAATACAAGTAGTCGACAGGTGAAATCTTTGTTCAGGTGAGTTCCACCCACCCCCGACACCCTCCCCTTCACCACCACCACCAGCCCACGCTCCCCTCATCACCAAGCCCCCAAACATTCATTGAGATTCAATGATGCAAAAACCAGCCACCAAAACATGCCAAGAAAGAATCATTTCTGTGCCATTCCCAGTGATTCATAATTGAATCATCAAGGAAAGCAGACCCCAAAAATATTTTTTTAATGTACAAAACATCAGAACAGCAAGATGCAACGATACGAAAACCCTTTGTTGCACTGCATGAAATAACACTGATAGATATAATTAATCATCGGTGTTCACCAAAAAAAACCCTGCTAATGACACCAAAAGCAGAGGTGCCACCACATCACTGCCAGGTAATTAGTTGAGAAGCGTTTGATGAGAACGAGTCCGACGTGCGGGGAAGGCGACTGGAGGCACGGGCAATGCTGGGCAGATGCACCTACCGAGCGTCACATCACACAGACAAGGCCGTACTCGAAACCGGAGGCAGGCAATTGTGGACGCGCATGCTAATTGGATGCTAAAGTAGCAGATAAAATGTGTTACCAAGAATCAGCCATTCATGATTGTGGTCCATCAACGAAGCCCAACTATTTAAATCAGCTTTGGTTTCTTCTTGACACTTCGATGGTTTCAAGTGGCTACAAGGGGAGTGATAACGGATCCGTGGAGCAAAAACCTATTTCCTCAGTGTTCCAAGAAGATCACAAAATCATGAGCAATAATCGCGGAAGCAATCGAGAAGAAAATTTATACATCCATGTGCGTAATCTCCACTCGCATAAAACCTGAATCAAAATACATGATGGACAAAATCACTATAATCCCTTATAAACTCATACCACAACCCTTCACGCTCCTTCCTCAAATCCCGTCAATAATGGCAGGGCCTGCCCATCATATTCTTTCAACTTCACCTCACCTGACAATCTCCATTTCCCTTTCTATTCTCAGTATCATCCTTCCACCAAGGATAATGGACAGTGCTTGCAAATTGGTTTACAATTACGTCCCTCAGTCGCAACAGCCCCAGTCCCTCAGTCACATTTCCCAGGTCATTCCCCATCCCACTTGGGAGATTTCATGCTGGGATTCTGCCTGCACTCGAGCATGGCAAATCACCAATGAGGATTTCCGTGGGCTACCATGGGGAGTCGGGTAATGCCAGCAGGCACTAACTAATCTGCTCTGAGACCAGCACCCAAACCCAGATTAGCAGAAACTTTTTGTTAATCCCAAATCAAACCACAGGGGTCGATATTTCGACTGCAATTGCACAGCCACGATGCTCACCAGTGGTAAATCAGCTGCTTCCAGCAAAAATCAAATTTTCAAATCGCTGGCATGTCACATTAATGATGCTGCCACATAACAGTTTTAATTGAGACATGCTAAAAATATTTTGTGCATAATACTTTCAGCTGTACATAACATTCACGACATACAAAAGCAAATTCGTTGTTGCATACAATGTGCTTTCTACAAACATATCAATTGAACAGTAACCTTCAACTAAGTGAAGTCAAAGTGGTTGAAGTCCAATGCTATATGAGAGCCACCTGTGTGGTTGCACTCGTACATATCGTCCTATGATTGTTTTCGGTTTGTTTTTTTTTAACAGGGTCAAAGGATCATGAAGGAGCTGTTACACAAATCACTCAAATGCAAATGCACAAAAAACGAATCAAACACCACCAGACCGAGCTTCTGACAAACACAGCTGCGATGCATTTCCCATCACTTTTCTCGATGCAGTTAGTGGGGTAATTCAGGAGAAAGTCCATCCTCCATACGGGATGCCAAACCCACGGGGTTTATCTGTGCACCGTCCTACAAATGCTGAGGATCAAGCGAGGAAGCAGCACATTCCGTTTGTGAAGCCTTTTTCTATGACTCGGCCACAGTGTCAGAATCAAATTTCAGACCTCTCAAACTCGGAGCACCTGCTCAAACCATTATGCAGCCGAGGCTGGTTTCCCACGTTGTTACAAAGCAAAATCTCAACAACACAACTTTTCCCGTTAAGCGAGTGCAGTTTGGATAATATGTAACTTAATCAATAGTTTGGCTCTGTCAACATTTTGTGCATATCATCAAATATCTTAAACAAGTAAAATAGTTTGAATGTGAAGATGTTTACAAAAAGTTGACAGAGAAACATACGAAAGTGTGCTGAAAAGTATCGCCTCCTATTACTTTTCTCCAAAACAGAAAAAAATATATTCAAATGAAATACAGCGTAGTCCACACATTAGTTCTTCCTGCGACTTGGTGGAAAATTTTGTGATTCTGACACCAGATGCCTCAGTGCTACGTTCGTCGAGATGGTAGAGGGCAACATGACGTCGGTAGTGTGGATAAAGCAGTGTGCAGTTATTAGGTTTCTAACAACAGAGAACGTGCCTCTTATCAGATTGAAGTTGTGCATGGTGATGAGTGCATTGATGTGAGTACCATCCGTCGATGGGCTAGGATGTTTAAGACAGTGTACAAATTATCATCATGCCAATCTTTCATTTGTTGATGAATGTTGATAGGAGACACATGTATGTATTTGCCTGGTCGAAAGACAGGAATATACAGTGCATCTCCTCGTTTATGCCTGGTCTCAAATTAATTTCAAACAGCTAAGCATTGATAATTTTCGACCAGAAAACACAAAGGCTCACTAAACAACTGATCACAACTAGTTGAAAAAAGTCTTCTTAATGTCGTAGTGCGTATCAGCAAAACTTGCATTTATACAAAGTAAAGGTGGTCATGCTACTTTACCCTGGTATCTTCAGAACATGACATAAAATGCTAAAATTTAGGGAAAAATTCCACTGCAACCTTGCCTGTGAAAATCACAATTCCTGATCACAGGCTCATGAGATGAAATAAAACAAGAATTTGAGTCTTCATCGAGGATACAGCACCCAACCGAACCTTAAAAGTAGGACGTGCCAAACTTACATTTAAATAATTAACTTAAAAAAATTGAAGGTGGGAGGTATAGGTAGCGGTGTTGATAAAGTGTATAGCAATAAATAAAGAAATAATTTATGGTGGTATGTGCATAGCAGTGACGATAAGGCATATATATAGAAATAAATAATTGAAGGTGGTATGTCGATCGCGGTGATGATAAAGTGTATATGAAGAAATAGATAATTGAAGGTGGTATGTCGATCGCGGTGATGATAAAGTGCATATGAAGAAATAAATAATTTAAGGTGGTTATACAGACAGTGGTGATGGTGAAGTGTATATAAATAACTAAATAATTTAAGGTGGTTATATAGACAGCGGTGATGGTGAAGTGTATATAAATAAATAAATAATTTAAGTTGGTTATATAGATAGTGGTGATGATGAAGTGTATATAAATAAATAAATAATTTAAGGTGGTCTGTAGATAGTGGTGATGATGGTGTATATAAATAAATAAATAATTTAAGGTGGTTATATAGATAGTGGTGATGATGAAGTATATATAAATAAATAAATAATTGAAGGTGGGATGTACATAGCGGTGATGATGAAGTGTATATAAATAAATAAATAATTTAAGGTGGTCTGTAGAGAGTGGTGATGATGGTGTATATAAATAAATAAATAATTTAAGGTGGTTATATAGATAGTGGTGATGATGGTGTATATAAATAAAGATATAATTTAAGGTAGTTATATAGACAGCGGTGATGATGAAGTGTATATAAATAAATAAATAATTTAAGGTGGTTATATAGATAGTGGTGATGATGGTATATTAATAAATAAATAATTTAAGGTGGTCTGTAGATAGCGGTGATGATGAAGTGTATATAAATAAATAAGTAATTTAATGTGGTTATATAGATAGTGGTGATGATGGTGTATATAAATAAATAAATAATTTAAGGTGGGATGTACATAGCGGTGATGATGAAGTGTATCTTAATAAATAAATGATTTAAAGAGGGATGTAGATTGTGGTGATGATGAAGTGTATATAAATAAATAAGTCAAAGCTGTGTGGTGGAAGTGGAGATTGTAACATGGCATCTAAATAAGAAATGGTTTCTAAAAGCAATTTAAATCCTGTACTATTCTCAAAAGTAAAGTTTTTTATTTTAATTGCCAAATTCCAAATTGGCTCTGATCCTAAAGTCATTTGAGGTGCCTCACACCGAGATATGATTGCATACATGTGTTGAATATGAAAGAAATGTGTCCAGTCATTTGCGAGTGGAGGCTCTGGAAGGACAGATGGACAGGGATGTCCAGGTTCCAAAATATTAACTCCCAGCTGGGCTGATGCCCGGTTGGGGACGACAAAACAAGGTGAACCTGGTATCACGAGCTGTGCATCAATTCTCATTGCCACAAATAGCCCGGAAAACAAATATTTTTTCTTCGTAATAAAAAGAAACCCCAGCATCAATACCTTCCCATAAGCAGGAACCTATTTTATTAAGATAACTGTTTTCATTGAGCTTTGTTTGAAGAGTGCAGAGGTAAATTAGGTTAGTTCCAACTCAAATAATGTACCCAAGAGAAGTCTAAATAATTGCGATGGCACATCGCCAAATGCACCTGGCCAAACATAAACAAACTTCGATACAATATTTCTTTCCTGTGGGGACCAGAGGAACCAAGATTATAACGATTTTATGAACTACAACCATCAAAGGAGTTTGATGACGTGCCATCGTGATGCACAACTGTCAGCAATAATTTCACCAATTCCAACTGGATAAAATCGCTACATACAGTTCTGCAGATTAATTGCAATTCACAAGGTACTTTTGGGTTATTAAAAATGCAATCAGAACATGGTGGATGTAAAGGGGAAGGAGGGAATATAAGATAGATGAAAAAGGAGTGGAGGAAGGGAATCAGGTAAGTTGCTGAGACCTTGAATTTGCTTACATGGGCTCTAATGGACTGGTGAGATCGATGTATCAGCATTGCTATTTTTGCGGGTTTTTTTTATTCTCTCTCTTTCTTTATTATCTCATTAACAGATTTTTCTCTGCGGCAGGAAGTAGAGAATTCATCGTCCCCCAAGTGCCTCCTTTTCCTTGAGTTTTCCACTCTTAGTAGCCATACAATGCATACTAATGATGCACGTGATGGGCCGAATATTTTTGCCCAAACACGTTTCTCAAAAATCACTTTAACTTTCATGGGCACATAATATTAAGAAGCCACCAAAAGGCAAGGCAAAGAGTGCTATTAAATTGATCTCCAATGAAGAAATGGGGAGATAAGTTGAAGGAGGAAATGTAACGAGAATGGGGCTCGGAGAATGGAAAACAGAAACACAAGGATACGGTAGGATGCCATTTGGTCCATCGTGCCTGTGTTCTACCACCACCACATTAATTAAATCCTGCAGTTTATTAGGGGGATGGGTGGAGCTGTGGAAGGAGAAGTGGGGAAGAGAACAGTGGGACAAGCAGAAAGACATACCAAGGGTGTGTTATTTGTATTGGGGGGGGGGTGAGAAGGTGGTGCAAGGTCAGTGTGACCACTCCTCATTTCCATAAATGCCAAGGTGAGCCAATGAAAAAAGCCAATAATTCACAAGGTTTTGGAAAAGCAATGATAATAGAAAACCTATATGCCAATAAAACCTAAAGAAAACCAAGATGCCAAGAAAACCTATAAAAAACCAAGACGTCAAGAAAACCTAAAGAAAACCAAGACGTCAAGGTGAACAACAAATAGCCAAGGTCTTGTGAAAAAAGCCAAGGAGTGGTCACACTGTGCAAGGTAAGTAGCGAACTAAGACCAATAGCAGACTAACTTTTTGTCAACTCTCTCAGAGCCATGATACACATTCACACAATCACCCATCCGTACTGAAGAAACTGACCAGTCCTGCCACTGTCCCAGTATTCATCTATCCTGAATGTATCACATGCTCAAAGTTATCCATCCAACTCCAATTTAAATGTGTCTACTGTTTCTGGTGCCACAGCATTTCCAAGGAGAGTATTAGTAGATTAAAGACATTTGAATGAAAGCCCCCCATCTTAGTACCTCCCATTCCAACTCAACTCTTCTTTATACTGAAGTTGTGGTCCCTGGTCCGGTCACAGTCCATTCTGACAATACCACTTCTGCATTTATTCTGTCAAAACCCTTCATAATCTTAAATATAGTTATCAGATCCCCTTGTAATCACCTCCTTTCTACTGCATAAAGTCCTGTCTCCTTCAGCTGTGCCTCATATCTTCGTTTAGCGAACCAATTTAACCTGAACAAACGAAGCATCAATCAATGTAGTTGCTCTCCCATGAAACCTATTTACTTTCTCAGATGTGGTAGATATAATATTTATCGATTGGTGAAAATTAAAATAAATAAAAAATGGATTGCAACAAAAAATAGAGAAATTGAGAAGGTTGAATTGGGTAGAAAATGAGAGCAAATATTTTTGTTGTTGTTGTTAATAAAGTTGTATAGTTTGAGCAGAAAATCTAAATGATCAGGAATATTTGTAGAGGAGATTGTAATGACAGCACAGAGCTTTGAATATTAATGATAACATTCTGCTATCCGATACAAAAGTCAAAGAAGTGGAAAAATGAATACACTTTGGTCCTCACTTAATGCTGAAGTTGTGTTCGAGAAAAATGTGACTTTAAACGAAACAACATCAAGGAAATCACATTTTCCGACAATAATTAATGTGCAAACTGGTGTTAGGTTCTTTTGCCAAACATTTCTAGTCAGAAAAAAAATAAAACCGTGAAAGGTTGAAATGCTACGTATGTGTCGCACACATTTCCAAATGAAATAACATTATAAAATTAAAGGAACTTCTAAAGATAAAACAGATATAAAAAGGACATTACTCTGCGAAGAATTGACGAAACGCCCTGAAACTCGAACTTGTTCTGTACCTTATCATAATAACGGTATGTACCAAGTTTCAGTTGACTATGTTAAAGGGTATGGGGGGAAGTCTGAAAAACCACAGGTGGGATGGACGGATAAACAAACGGACGGAAGAGCAAGCCAATAATTCCCTCCGGTGAAACCGGGAGGGGACCAATAAGATAACACTCACCAGTGATGAGTGTGGAGGTTGCTTGTGGAGGTGAGGTGGGGTGGAGGGGCGAGCGGTGGAGTTAATGCGATGAAGGGGCAGGATCGTTCCATGACGCTGCTTCGAGTACGGCTTATCTTGGCAGCACAAGTGTCACACTTTGCACACCTCCTTTGATTTTGTCAGCATTACTATGAATTATTCTTTGCATCGTAGGAGTAAGCCCAGGTGCTCTTCCGATACAAACAGCTCGTTCGCCGACATCAAAATCCTTTAAAGACCTCCAATTAAATTTATAAACTAAATATTTTCCTTATTTTCTTACTTCCGGACTCAACACGACCACAGATTCAGCATTTTTGACTCATCCTTATAAGGGATTGACTCACATTTCAAACAACATCAAAATAGTGTGAAATAACTGTTCGGTGGCAACATACACCTCTACGTCTAAGCAACACATAGTCGTTCGCTGTGGTCCACTGGCAAATGAAATAATAACGAATGTCATGATGTCAAAGAATGCATTTCTCCCAACTGAGAGGGTGACCAACATTTGGAGGGTTTAACCCATTTTTGTATGGTCAAAACCCATATTGGACAGAAAGTACGAACAATTAAAAAAAAAAATGCAACGTTTCCCTTCCTTTCCACTCACAAGGATTCACACACAGACTGACATTACCTGTAGTGACCTGAAGCCGATATGCCAGGTACCGCTTTCGTCTATTGGCTGTGTGCCATCATGATCTTTACCCAACCAAAGACTGTCACCACTCTTGAAGTTTTCACGCGCAGTGGCCTCAAGTCCACCATGTCGTAGTCACCCCAAATCAATCAGTACGTACATTCCAATTCGCTCTTCGACTTCTTACTGTGATATTTATCGGCACTTTCGAGTATTTTGAATGGTAGGATTTGATTCGGAAACTGTTTTCTTTCACATACAGATAGGGAGTCCACAAATTACTGTCACAAATTCAAACCGTAATAAAATAAGAATCAAATGACATACAATGATGCAATTTGATGCCCGAGAAAGAACAAATATCAAAGTTATATATTATTAAGATGCGTCAAGGTCATCATTTATCATCATTTGGTCTCTATAAACTCGGGAACACTGCTCTTTCTTGTGGGGACGTCATTTGCAGTATCTATGACGTCACGTGTCATAAGCACTGGACCCACCTGGAAACGAAAAAGTAAATAAAGCTCTGAGTCTGAGTCTGGGAGGTCGGTGGTTTGAACCCTGGTCAAGTCATTCCAAAGAAATTAGAAATGGTACGTGCTGCTTCCTTGCTTAATGCTCATCATTTTAAAAGGATACAGCACAGACAGAACCACAGGTCGGTAATAAAAGTGCAGGATTTGATGGGCCGATGGCCTCCTGCTGAGTCGAAGTTCCTTGTAAGGGAACTCATATTATGTATTACGAGCAGAGTACCACCCACCGAGCGATCTTGTTACAAGCATGCAACATGTTCTTCTGATGCACACCTTTATTTGGGCGGTGTATAGGCAACTGAGAACCTTGTGTAGATTAAAAAAAAAACCCAAGTTACATGCATGAAGCAAAAACATACCTTTAGCATACAATTCAAAACACCTCACCGGACTGGAAAACATGGGGACAAGAATACTGCACTGTAAATGGTGGAGGCTTGTAATACCCTCACATTTGGAGGTGGCACAACATAATACACATTTACATAGAAAATTTGCATCCCTCCACCAACCCCACCCTCCAATTGATCCCATCCCCGCCCAAAGACCACCAGCAAAGATAAAAAACATCAAGTCAGGTCAGGTTTGGGAGCATGTGCCGGAGCAGCGTGTCACTGCATCCACTTTCCGCAATAGACGGAACTCCAGGGGCCTCCATCTGGACATCCTTGACGGGCAAAGGCCTTGCCCAGCACTGAGAGCAGCGTCACTCCTCGGAAGTTGTTGCAGTCCTGGTGATCACCCTTCCTTTTCCAGAGAGGGACAACAAGGCCCCTCTTCAAGTCAGTTGGGATGATGCCTGTGTTCCAAACAGAGCACAGAACTGCATGCAACGACACAAATGCAGCATTTCAACCAGTCTTGAGAAGTTCAGCATAGATGCCCCAGTTCCCTGAAGCTATACCCCATTTCAACTGGTTCACCACAGCCTGTGTCTCCACAAACAAAGGTGGATCATAGTTGATTGGAGGGTCAGCAATAGTAATAATAACACCACTGACATCCAAGTCAACAGCTGGTGGGTCAGCCTGGTGATAAAAACACCCCGATACATGAATTAGGGTCATCCTGTGGGGTGAATCTTGTGCAGCAAGTCTGGATGTAATCAGCCCAGAACTGGAGGAGTAGTAGCACGACAAATAAACAAACAACCAAACACTGGTCAGTGAATTATGATAGGGATAGCCAGGATTAATATTGTCACCACAATCTCAGAGTTTGACGTTGTCTTACTTGGACACTCCTTCTCATTAATCGTCAATAAATGACTATCCCAGTATTATGGTGGATTTTGGGTCATTGCCAATCTCTCGAATATCAGTTTTACCACGTTTGGTGAAAATCGATATGAATAAATGTCAGTGTGTGTGTGTGTGTGTGTGTGTGTGTGTGTGTGTGTGTGTGTGTGTGTGTGTGTGTGTGTGTGTGTGTGTGTGTGTGTGTGTGTGTCCTCCATAACTCCAAAACCATGAAACCTATCAGCCTGAAACTTTGCATGCACACGAAGGGAACTCCAACGAAGTGCACGACTGACAATTGGGTGTGTGGTTAATTAAAATTCCCCTTTTGAAGATAATTAACGGCCTTATTTAATTATATCCTTCATTAGACGCATCCTCGGCCACCTCGCTGTCTGGGGTCTTAAGGTGCACCCTGGGTTACCTCGCTGGGGTCTGAAGCCGCCATGTTTTTTAGCCTGCTCAACCATGCCATGACTTGGAACAGGCCGCAATGATTTCTTAATGACGTCCCCCCTCCCTTTCCTCACTGATATTATCGATGTTCATGATAGATACGAATGGCTGGGTACATTGCAATGCTTATAAATGCCCGGAGATGGCAACGTTCATGGATTTATTTCATTTCCACTCATGGGATAATCTCGAGAATCTCTTACACGAAACCGAATAGCAAAATTTAAGCTCCAGAAATGAACTTAGCAGTAGTTCCTACTGCTAAAAAAAGTGTCAATTTGTGCAATTCGGACATATTTGATATTTTTGGGGTGTCTCTGTGAGGTGTGTGCTTAATATGACGGTTCGGTGATTGCTAATTATGCGCGAAGTGAGCTGTGCCTAATCAACAATTTTGTTGGAGTGCTTAAGCCACTTGATGAGTGCTCTGCAATATTCGCACTGTCACTGAATACCGTATATTGATTGACTTGAATGTTCAGAAGCCACTCGCCCGCGATTGTTCTGCTGTCATGTTGGCATAGTCAAGAAAAAAAACAACAACAAAGAAACCTGTCATTAACATCAGGGCAGGATAGCCGAAAGGTACGCACACTCACCCAAAGCTGTCTAGCCTAAGTTTGAATCCCGACCCAGCTATAAACTGTTATCCCATTGTTTCACAGGCAGGGTGATTTATCAACATGTGTGCCATTAAACTGGACATCACATCTGACGGAATCTCCCCCCTCTCCTCCCCCTCCCCCTTGCAATCTCCGTCCCTTCTCCCTCTCTCTCCCAACCCTCTCCCTATCTCTCCGCCTTCTCTCCCTCACTCTGTCTCTCTGAACGTATATATCTGGACCGTGCTTATGCTGAGATGGTGGTCATCTCTGCATGTATTTGGACAGTGGTTATGTCCGGATGGTGGCTATCTCCATATGTGTCTGGAGAGTGGCTATTTCCTGATGGACCCTCCTGTCACACTGCCTTACCTTGCCCTCCCCTCACTTCTTTCCACTCCATGCATGCTGCCTTCCCTTTCCCAACCCTTCCTCTCTCCACCACTTCTCCTCACTCCCCCACTTATCCTCACTCCCCAACCCTCCTTGGTTTCCCTATCTTCTCACTCCTACATCTAGCCCCCCCCACCCTTGCCCTCCCTCCCCTTAGCATACCTGTCATCCAGACGTTGGTTATGTCCGGTCGGACCCTCCCCTCACACTACCTTACCTTGCCCTCCCCTCATGCTGCCTTCCCTCGACATACCTGGACAGTAGTTATGCCCGGATGGTGATTATCTCTGCACGTCTCAGGAAGGTGGTTATCTCCGGACATATCCAGATGGTGGCTATCCCTGCATGTATCCAGATGGTGGTTATGTCCAGATGGTGATTATCTTCATATGTGTCTGGCCGGTGGTTATGTCTGGATGGACCCACCCCTCACACTGCCTTCCCTTGCCATCTCCTCAAGCTGCCTTCCTTTTCCCCCTCCTCACGCTACCTTCCCTTTCCCCACCCCTCCTCGCTCTCCCACCCCTTCTTGCTCCTCTCGCCTTACTCACTGCCCAACCCCTCCTCGCTCCCCCCGCCTTCCCCGCTCTGCCACCTCTCCTCAATCTCCCTCCCTCCTCTCTCCTCACCCTCCTCTCTCCCTCCTCCTCTCCTTCTCAGTCGATCAACTCTAATATTCTGTCAGCGAAGCAATGGGTTGTATTTGCTAGTAAATAAATAAAATAAAACCCACTTTCGATTCCTTCCAACCCGCTTTTCATCGATTCCAACTGGCCATTTTTCCATGCATTACATCAGTGGATGTTGTAATGAAACAACTTTTAGTGAGGATTCACTGTATACTTCACTGCATAGAGTAAGAGGGTAATTGAAAGGACTATATAGTACCAGTACAAAGCCTGTGAATAACAGTTCTATGATTGACAATGGCAGGAGTGAAAGAAAAAAAATATGCTGAGAAATGGAACATATACAGTTGAATGTTCTGTATTCAGAATGCATGTCTGTCTGAATGTATGTCTGTATGTATGTCTGTATGTATGTCTGTATGTATGTCTTTATGTATGTCTTTATGTATGTCTTTATGTATGTATGTCTGTCTGAATGTATGTCTGTATGTCTGTCTGTATGTATGTCTGTATGTATGTCTTTATGTATGTCTTTATGTATGTATGTATGTATGTCTGTATGTATGTCTGTATGTATGTCTGAATGTATGTCTGTATGTATGTCTGTATGTATGTCTTTATGTATGTCTTTATGTATGTATGTATGTATGTCTGTATGTATGTCTGTATGTATGTCTGTATGTATGTCTGAATGTATGTCTGTATGTCTGTCTGAATGTATGTCTGTATGTATGTCTGTATGTATGTCTTTATGTATGTCTGTATGTATGTCTGTATGTATGTCTGTATGTATGTCTGTATGTATGTCTGAATGTATGTCTGTATGTATGTATGTCTGTCTGAATGTATGTCTGTATGTATGTATGTATGTATGTATGTCTGTATGTCTGTATGTATGTCTTTATGTATGTATGTATGAATGTCTTTATGTATGTATGAATGTCTATGTATGAATGTACGTCTGCATGTCTGTACATATATATATATATATATATATATATATATATATATATATATATATACACACATACACACATGTATAGATATAGTCTTGCCTTTTCCATTGGATTTATTACGTATATTTACTTTGAAATATTTTTTCAGCCAGTTGTATATTTTCACTGAAGAAAGTAAAAAAAAAAAAAAAAAAAACATTTGGATAATATCTTATCGTTCACCTCGTTAGGAAACAAATAACTTAAAGCAAAAATGTACTCACTTAATTAGGTGACACAAAAAGTATTGTGCACAACTTTGGATTTAATAGAAAATCAATAAAACAGAGATCCCCCAAGAGAGAGAGAAGAATTCCCTCAAATCTGTGATGATGGAAAGGCCATTGACTCAGAAGAAATATAAACTGGTGTCATTTCATGTTCAAGGGTAAACTCAGAATGATTTATTTTCAATAAGATAGATGAAACCACCCAAGAAAAACAACACATTTTAATTTGCAAATCGTAGAGTATATGGGTGCTTCATGGGTGCTTCTGCTCTTAGTTTTGCAGGAAGGAGGGAGTATAAATAGAAATATCCTGAAATATTGCAGACAATAAACTAATGATGTGACAACTGAGGGCAAAAATAAAAATAGAAAAAAGGATTTATAAAATGTGGAACAAATATTTTTCAATCAAAGAGATTTAAAGTTCTTCGTCACCTTTTACTCCTGCCTTTGAACGAAATCTCAAAGATGTTCTGACTGCCCTTCAGTCCCAACAGCCCCAGAGGGGTCCCAAAACATAAAACAACAAGAAAAAGAGCAATCATAGATTGCAGACCCTTGCCAGGACTTGTTTTGCGTGGTGTATTTTGTGTGGTGTCTTTTGTGTCGTGTTTGTGTACTGGTGTGTTACGTAATTAATGAGACATAATTAGAACTGCCACTTTATAACTGCTGGCAATGATGACCGGGTACCAAGACGTCCCGCTTTGATTCAACTCCAATTTGATTGGACACCTGACCGACCCATGACGTTTTCTTTTAATGATAATTCAATTGAATTTAGAATGGGATTAAAATTAATTCAATTCAAAACAAATGTTAGACCAAATAGATACAGTCCTGCGTTGGAGTAATCAGAAGGAACCCAAACAAGCAAAATGCTCAGATGAAGTCATGGATAGTATTCGTATTTCAGTTGCTCCTGCTCTACTGTCAAACCCATCCAGGCACAGCCAAGTGAGCCTTATTCCAAAAAATAATAAAAAATCAAAAAGAACCCAGATCAAAAATTAAATAATTCTGGCTGCCAGACTATGTGTCCGATCAAGTTGAAATTTAAAACATGTATTCCCCGTCACGACTAGATAATAAATCTGAAGTTTTACGTCAATTGATAAAGCAGTTCCAGAGAAAACATTATTTATTTTTTTTTTCAATCCACATGGCTGCTAAACCATGTGACCCATCAATTACTCCTTAAACTTGTACACCAATGGCTTAGGGAGCATTTGTGTGAAGTTTCCCCTCAATCTGCCCAACCATTCTGGAGAAGATTTTTATAGGTTTTTCGGGTAAATCCAATATGGCTGCCAATCCATGTGACCTATGACATCATGTGTGTGAACCTTTTGTTCCTCATGGATAGCGGTCATACATGTAATGTTTCACCTCAATCTGTTCAGCCACTTCAAAGAAGATTTTTGAAGGTTTAAAAAATTAAAAAAAATAATATGGCTGCCAAATCACGTGACCGATGACATCAATTTTTTTTCTGTGGACCATTTTATCCCGAGATGACCCTCAAAAATTTTCATACTGATCAGATATAGCGTTCAACATGTGCAATTATGACGTCATAAAAACACACACACATTCCCCATGAGGACTACTTGCCATGTACCAAGTTTCAATTTTTTCCTTGGTGCGGTTTCAGAGATACAGAGGTCCAAAGTTTTTTCCGTTTTTCCAACATGGCTGCCACACCACATGGCCTATGACATAATTATCATTAAAACATTCTACATGAGTAGTTGCACCATTGGTGAAAATTTCCTCAATCTCAATTTCCTCAATTCCTCAAACCACACACACACACACACACACACACGGCATCTGCCATATTGACTTCCATCAATATGGCCATCTGCCATCAACCTCATCATCACAACTAGGAGGCATCACTGTTGTTTTTTTCGTGGTCAGGGGTTCGATGAAGATCATCCTTCATTCAACCTGGGATTTTTATGCTGGGCAATTGAAAGTATCACAGAATTTTACTTCTGTAAAGTTTACACCATGACACAGCCACTCCCTCCCTTCTCCTTTCTCCACAACTCGAGTCCACCTGCTTTCATTACCCTCTTTTTCTACATTACTCACACCACGTCTTTACCCTTCTCAGACTCCCCTAAAGCCCCATCCCACCTCCATGTGCATGTAACATGTATATGGCTTGTAAGTGTGTAAACCAAAGTAAGAAGTACAGGCACAGGAAGCAAACTGTAAGCTGAGCAAAGGTACTTTTTGCACTCGATGGCAAATGGGTACAGGGGTGTGGGAGATGGGGGCAGAGTGTCCCATAGAGGCATAGAGGCAATGCTTAGATTATTGGATACAAATTCTAGGTTTGCGGAAGAGATGAGTTAGAGTGTATATATTAAAAAAAAGATATACAGAAGACCATTCCCATGTCCATTTGCATTGAACAAAATCTGTTAAGAGAGAAAGTAGTGAATAATTTTGGTGAGATCTTCACAAGCCACGATTACTTAAAATTTCACAAAAGGGGCAGAGTGGAGTAGTCTTGTAGATTTGCAAACATTTACATCAAAATCACTCTTTTTGACTTGATGCCCACTGTTGGGCAGAAGCAAATGAAGAAAGATGATAATGGTAAAAAGTAAGAATTCATGGGATGGTGAATAAGTTCAGGGGCAAGAGTTGCATGTCAAACGATGCCTGCTTTCAAATCCTGGGTAGAGGCAGTACATTAGCATTCAGTGAAGCATCACATGCAGTTGTGCTTCAATGGCTGTGGCTGGCCACGTGAGCTAAATGCACACGAGTAAAAATTAGCTAGTCAGCAGACTCCAACAAGTTAGAGAGAGAGAGAGAGAGAGAGGAAAAAAAGTTTGTATGTGCTGCTGCATGGCCAAGACCACAATGAGCAACACCCTGGCACGAGAGCAGTCGTTGGCTGGCGAAAGGCTTCTATTGTCTTAAAAAGGCCACAGAGGGGCAGACCTATCAAACTTTTTAATTGGCTGGATACATAAAAGGTTGGGAGCGAGGTCAAGATGTAACCTCACCAAGTTTGCCAACAGAGCTGGTAATCATTTCAGTTGAAGTCAGCAAAAAAAGTCCAATGGATAAGATTAAAAACAAGTCATTTGAGTACAATTATTTCAAAAGCATGTCTTGCAACTTGTGACAATTACAAACCTGAGAGCTAACTTATTCTTCCTGCTGCTACGTATTTTTTTATGATGACACATTTAGATGCAAGTGTTATAAACTTTTTTCAGTTTGAAGACGAAGGCTCCCTTCAACACAGTCCATTTTACCCCATTCTATGCATTTTGGGGTTGTTGTACTCCAGTGTATTTTTCAGTTTTCTCTCTCCATATAATATTTCATCCACCTTTGCTTTGTCCTGGTCTTTCTCTCAGTTTGCAGGTTTGAATTGTTATTGTCTATCTGTATCCATTGTATTCTTGGTGTTGGCTTAATGGTTAGGTAGTGGGCTTGGGATCCTAGGATCCTCAATTCAAATCCCACTTGTCTGTTGAATTAATATCAGGTGGGGTTGACTCTGCCTGTCATCCTTCCGAGGTCGGCAAAATGAGTGCCAGCTTGCTCTTATCCTGTGTCAAGTGGTGACCCGTCCAGGGTGCTCAATAGCCAAGGAGACTGCTTAGGCAACACCAATGCTCTGCACAGAGTATGGTCCCAATGGATGGATGGATGGATGTGATGCATCCATTGTGGTTGTCCAATCTATTGGCTTATCTTTGTTTGTGTTCTTAAAGTTGACACAGCATTTTCCACTGCTCTTTGCATGGTGATGAAGTATGTCGTTTTTATTAATAATATGACCATATGTCCTAAAGCTTACCTGGATCAGGAGCAACAGTCACTCAAACCCCTGGCAGACCACCTTTAGACCCTTTCTTTTTTAATGCCGTGAACAAACTTTGGTACATTCCGGGTGATGAAGGTTGTTGTCAAGTTTCATCAAAATTGCATACATGTAGTTTTCGAGAAGAGAGCAAATATCTATATTGTGGAGGGGAAACGATAATGACTGAAGTGTTTAAGGAACTGACTGACTCATTCACTCACTCAACGACGGACACTGCTCAATTGCATTAGCTCACCTGACCAATGTCCAGGTGAGTGAACAAGGTTTGAAAATACTGCAATTTTTCGAATGTAAGACACACCACCAAATTTAATGTAATGAAATACACGGAATTTTTTTGTTCACATGTATGACACGCACATCAACTTTTGCAATGCTGTGGTCAAAGTATCTTTCAGTACCAATTTAAGGTCATCTACCGACGCTTAGTTTGGTGGTTAAAAATGGCGAGGCCCTGTTTCAATTTTGTAAAGCCAATTTAAAAATACACCAAACAGCTCACGATAGAAATTATTCTAAAATACATAATTTGGTGTCTGTCTGTCTGTCTGTCTGTCTCACCATGATGCATTCCATCAATACCTATCTGATCTCAACCAAACTTGCCAAGGGGACTAAGGGCCATATGACGAAGGATTAAGTGACTTCATTCGCCCCCTCCCTCAGGGGTTTTTCCCGCCTTGGACAAACGCCGTGTTAAGTTGTACAGATTGCAGCTTATCCTGGCATTTTCCCAAGGCATCTTCGAATAACAAAAGCAGAACAACAATAATGATGACAACAGCATTGTCATGATAATAGCATAGCAACAATAATAAATAATACCAAAAGTGGAACGAGTGGCTCCACTCTGGAGCACATGCGTTTGTACCATCGGGTAACAAGAAGAAACCAGACCTTTTTCTCATTGCCTGATGGATCGAAGAAGCCTGGGGCACCATTGGCCCTGATCCAGTGCGGCTTCAAGAAATGTGACCTCACAAATTCCATGGATGTTTCAGAAGACGAGATCCTCGAGGATAACTGCAGTGGAATAACGAAGATGAAGACTGTGTCCGCAGTGGATGCCATTTAAGGTGATGACGAGAAGGGTAGAGGAAATGCATCGACTCGTCGAGGACAGCGATTCAGACTAAGAATTTAAAGGTTTCACTGAAAACGATTTGTAGTTTTGATGATCAAACGTAGTGATGATTAGTTTTTATTTCCAAACATGGGTAAGTGTGCTTGACTAAGCTTGACTATGTAAATAAATGTTAAAAATCACAAGACTCAGCTTATTTATCATTATATTTCAAAAATCATGTTTAAAGATACTGAAAATTAATGAAAAAGGGAGACCATTCTCATTTACGCCTGAGGAACAGGGAGAATTAAGAAATACCATCAAAATGAAACATCTCCAGGAAGTACGCATTACATCGTTGGCAACGCGTGTCGAAAATGATGTTCTGAACTGGCTGCAAAAAACCTATCCACAGCGCCTATACAAAGTCTACACCCCCCTTCAAAATTTTCACCTTTTTTGCCTTACAGCCTGGAATTAAATTGCATTAAATCAGACTCTTTCCACCTTTATTTACACATCGTAACGCACAACTTCCAAGTGAAAAACAAATTCTTAAAATTTCAGAAAATAATCAAAAATATAAAACTAGAATAACTTGGTTGGATCAGTGTTCACCCCCTTATAATAAGAATTGTAAATTAGCTCGGGTGAAATGAATCACCTTCAAAATCACACACCAAGTTAATTGGCCTCCACCTGTGTTAAATTGTAGCGATTCTGATTATTTCAGAATAAAATCAGCTGTTCCTGTAGGTTTCCTCTGCTGGGTAGTGCATTTCACAGCAAAGACTCGACCATGAGAACCAAGGAGCTTTCAAACGACCTCTGGGATAAAGTTGTGCAAAAGGCACGGATCAGGGGATGGGTATAAAAAAAATTGAAAAGGCCTTGAATATCTCTCGGAGTACAGTCAAGATAATAATTAAGAAGTGGAAGGTGTATGGCACCACAAAGACCATACATAGATCAGGCCATGGCTCAAAACTGAATGAGCAAGCAAGGAGGAGGCTGATCAGAGAGGCCATCAAAAGGCCAATGGCAACTTTGAAAGAGCTATGTGCCTTTATGGCAAAGACTGGTCACTGTGTGCATGCCACAACAATATCGCAAACACTCCACAAGTCTGGCATGCATGGTAGTAGGGTGGCAAGAAGGAAGCCATTACTCAAAAAGCCCACCTTGTGTCCCGTTTGAGGTATGCAAAAAAACATTCTGAAGATACTGAAGCCGTGTAGCAAAAAGGTTTTGTGGTCTGAAGAAACCAAGATGGAACTTTTTGGCCGAAATGCAAAACATTACGCTTGGCGCAAACCCAACACAGCACATCGCCCAAAGAACACCATCCCTACTGTGAAGCATGGTGGTGGCAGCATCATATTATGGGGATGTTTCTCATCAGCAGGGACTGGGGAACTTGTCAGGATAGAAGGGAAAATGGATGGAGCAAAATACAGAAACATCCTCGAGGAAAACCTGAAATAGGGACGGAAGTTCATCTTTCAGCATAACAACGACCAGAAGCACACAGCCACAGCTACACTAGAGTGGCTAAGGAACAAAACAGATGAATGTCCTTGAGAGACATAGTCAGAGCCCCGACCGAAATCCAAACGAAAATCTGTGGCATGACTTGAAGATTGCTGTCCATCAACGCTCCCCACGCAACTTCACTGAGCTTGAACAGTTTTTCCCAGATGAATGGGCAAATATTACCCAATCGAGGTGGGCTAAATTGGTGGAGAACTATCCCATCAGACTCACAGCTGTAATTGCTGTCAAAGGTGCTTCCACCAAGTATTAATTTGGGGGGAGGAGGGGGGGGTTGGAGGTGTGGACACTTATCCAGCCAAGATATTCCAGTTTTGTTTTTACCTTCGCAAACTTCGTTTGACAAAGGTATTGTATTGACCCCTGTGTATTTATTTATTGGTAAATATGTGTGCGGACAACATTGCGCAAAAACTGCTGGACCGATTTGCATGAAATTTTCAGAGATGATGTGCAGTTACTCAAGGACGCCAGGCGAAGCTTTTGGGAGCGATCGGATCAAAGGTCAAGGTCAAGGTCACAAAAAGGTCAAAATCGTTTTTTTGCGATTAAAGTGTCAATTTTGTTCCGATTTACATCAAATTAAGTCCAAAATGTTCAGTATTCAAATCCCGATCCACTGATATGGCGTGTGGTATAGTGTTTGCAACCCTAGTTAGTCTGTGGAAGTCAAAGGTCAAGGGGGTCACCAAAATGGAGTTTTTGATTGGGAAGCGTTGTGGACAACATTAAACAAAAACCACTTCGCAGATTGTCATGAAATTTTGTGGATGTGTTTGGCATCACGAGAGGACAAATCGATTAGATTTTGGGAGCGATCGGATCAAAGGTTAAGGTCAAGGTCACAAAAAGGTCAAAATCGTTTTTTCGCGATTAAATTGTCAATTTTGTTTTGATTTACAGCAAATTAACTCCAAAATGTTCAAAATTAAATTCCCCTCTAATATGACACATGGTATAGTACTTTTGTCACCCAAGGCAGCGGTTGGGGGTCAAAGGTCAAGGGGGTCACACAAATTCACATTTATATCGGAAAGCGTTGTGGACAACTTAACGCAAAAAAAAACAAAACGCAGAGAGGCTTTAATTGTTTTGGATTTGTTTGGCATCATGAAAGGACAAACCATTAGATTTTGGGAGCGATCGGATCAAAGGTCAAGGTCACAAAAAGGTCAACATCGTTTTTTCATGATGAAAACGGTTAATATGTTTCCGATTTACATCAAATTAACTCCAAATTGTTCAGTGTTCAATTCAATGTCTGAAATGACACAAGGTATAGTACTATTGTCACCCTCGGTAGCGGTTGTGGGTCAAAGGTCATGGGGGTCACAAAATGCATATTTGTATTGAGATGCATTGTGGACAACTTAATACAAAGGTAACTAGTGGCTGCGGCGAAGGTATGCGCTCTACGAGTGCCCGTTCTAGTTTTAATTGTTTTTCTGAAATTTGTAGAATTTGTTTTTCACTTGGAAGTTGTGGGTTACGGTGTATAAATAATGGTGGAAAAAGTCTTATTTAATGCAATTTAATCCCAGGCTATAAGACAACAAAAGGTAGAAATTGTGAAAGGCGGTGAAGACTTTCTATCGACACTGTAGATTTGTTACAATACGCACCCGAACTTCGACATATAATTTTAGTGAAAAAAATTCAAATTACATTCGGAAAATTATGGTACTTCAATAATTTGGTCAAAGACAAATTGGAAATTAAGTTTGGAATTGTCCGTGTAAAATGACCATGGTTGGTGCATTGAACGTACTTCAGAATTCAACCTCGCACACACAAGCAATGACACTGCTAAAGAAAAAGAAAAAATCAGTTCACATGTTCTAAAATCAGAAAGGTACGAGACTTGGTTTTCACAGAAACCATGACAACACATCATTGGTGGTTTGGTTTGGTTTGGGTGGTGGTGGTGGTGGTGGTGGTGGTGGTGGTGGTGGTGGGAGTTGCCAAAATTCCACAATTTTGCACTCACGTTTATATCGATGCATCCAAGTGGCAACACGCTTCAGTTATTTTTTATGCAAACCAAGTACCAGTTGACGGTCATGTGCAATGACATGCCAAGTTTGAAAAAATGTGCAGAACAGGAAAGGGGGTCGGTATTTATCACTATCTATCCCACTCAACCAAGTCTATATCCTATAAAATGAGAGGAAACTGGTGGATATGCTGTGTTTAGATTTTTTTTTTGATTGTGTACATATGTCGAGACTCATGGAGCAGGTAGAACACAGAATGGACCAGTAGTAACAGAAAGAAAGAAACAATATGAAGAAATGGAGGGGGGGGATATGGGGGTGCAGTGGTGGGAGGGCAGACACACCAATCATCGAGTTAAGGCACAAAATGGAGGGACACTTGGAGAAATATGAGATGTGGGGAACAGAAAGAAAATGTTTGGTGAGAACATTTGACTTTGGTATCTTTGCACTGCAAGAGGTCCTTCTGGAGCCACATTCAAGCAAAAATATGGATCCAAAGTTTCGGCCCCCCTTCAATGATCCAAAATCAAAAAGCCAAAGCCTGAGCGATTGAGCTGGCTACTGTTTTGTATTCACGTGTCAAGTTTCAGAACAATCAGCTGGGTGATAAGGGAGGAGTTGCAAAATAACAGTCAACAGATGACCGGACGGAAGGAGGGACAAACATCCGGACAATAATGGCCATTTCATAAGTTACTCTCCTTGAGAATCGAGATGAGCTGACTGAACAAGTATTATATTAAAAAAAATTTTTTTTATACATTTTGGAATGTCACGGAAGCAAACTATTAAATTTGTGTTCAACAATGAAGGCTCATCAGCTCTCCGAGCCATTGTTACTCTTTTTTGTGTTATTCCTCCTTTCATCCGTTCCACACGTGCTTCCACCACACCATGTGGTCATGTGTAAAGCTGCGACCCTTTTTTTGTTTAACTTCTCCGTGAGCCAAAAGCCATGCATAGAATGAAAAAATAAATAAAATCAGCTTGGTGATTATATCGTTAAGAAAAAGGCAAAACAAAATATGCGACAATTTTTGAGTCATGTGAAGATGAAACAGACTGTAATTTTGTTTTCTGACTTCAAAAAACCAAGTCTTTCTTCAGATCTCAGTTTTCTTTCATGTTTGCTCTCCTTCATTCTCCACGTGTGGTGCCGGTCCAACTATAAACTGCCCGATTGTTACTTCCCAGCCAGAGCCAGGCCGTACTTCCCAGAGTGTGTCACCACTCTGTTGAACGTTAAAAGCTGGGTGTCCTGACCGTTAGCATCAGCTTGTGGATGTAAAATATTGTCTTTTGCGAAGAGAAGGCAAGTTGTCATTGGTACACTGACATAATTTAAAATCCCTGCCGCCTTCAGTCAAATTCCAGACCTGTCTAGCGGTTCGTGAAAGATTTGGGTCAATAGCTTTCCGCGGCTGATTCCACATGAAGGTGGGAACAATTGGGGCCATGAAAGAAGTAGGAATAGGAGTAGATTTTCAGTGTGCGCGTGTGTGTGTGTACGTACATACGTTTACCCCCTCCAGGATTCATTCCCATTGAAGCCCAGAAGCATGCCTCTAACACAGAGCATTGTGTTTGGAGCAAGGGAATGTACCAAGGACAGCAAACATTGGTATCCAGAGGAGCAATAAATAAAAATGACCTTTAAGGTCAAACACTGTGCCACTCAGTTGAGAGAATAAGAAGGCTATTCGTTGAAACTGAACATTGCCGCTTTAAAAAGGCGATCAATGCACCCAGAACGATGCACGCCCCCTTTCCACGGCTGATGAAGGCAAACAGAAAAGACAGGGATACGCAAGTAAAAAGGCCCAGAATCCTGACGGCATCGAAAATAAGGAAATTTGAGCAACGTATCAGAAGGTAGAGGTGTTGCAAGTTCAGGAAGTGAGCAGGTTACTCTGTTGGTCAGGTTACTTATTTTAATACTTTCGTGTTTGCAGGATCCTCATTCCATCCAGTAAGGAAGTCATGCTCCGTCTATATCAGTGTTCCTCAAGGTGGGGGCGGCAATATTTTGGTGGGGCATGAGGATTCAGAATTAAGGAATCAATATATGATCGCTCGCTTTCATCGCTTTGCTATGAGTTCCCTTCTTGGTTGACTCAGCCATTTCTGGTGGATTTATCTGTAGTACCAGAGCAATACCAAGAGGAGTTATGCGAGTTGCAACAAGATGAATCTGTGAAAACTCTTTTCAAGATCAAAGGAACCACAATGTGGCCGTCTGAGGAGAGCGAAAAGAAATAGCCAAACTCGACTACTTTGGCAAGGGAAGTATTGATACATTTTCCATCATCTTATTTCGTCGAATGTGGATTAAGTGTTGTTACCGATTTGCTGCAAGCTAAGAGAAATCGACTGGAAATCACGAAACGTGGTAATTTAAGGCTGAAACTGACAAAATTGGTTCCTTGAATCAAACAAATCTGCAGCCAGCGTCAAGGGCAGGGCTCCCATTGAAGTGAGCAGCAATTGAATAAAATTTGCAATAAAGTTTTAATAAAGCCTTTTGAATACACATGTAGTATATACTGTAGTGTCTCCAATCATGGTGGGGCGTACGTTTTTTTGAAAATCAAAGTGGGGCGTGGGACAAAAAAAAGGTTGAGAAACACCGGTCTATATAGTTAGTTAGCACAAGCCTGGCAAGAAAGGTCATCCTGGAGCCGAGCCACGCTCGGTACAGATGGGCAAACAACATGCCAAAATGCAGATTACAAGCTTAATCCAAGCACAAGATATTTAATCTTGCATTGCATTAGCCTTCCAAAACATCAAAGGAAGAATAGTGGAACATACATTAATCTCCCACACATTTCCCATCGTTCTTTCAACCAAAAAGCTTAATAACAAAGCACCAGTTTGCTACGCATTACTACGGTACCATCACAGTAAGGACCACTCTCCTCCTTCGTAGAGAGCAATCAGAGACAGGTCAGAGACATATGATTGGATTCCGACTGGCAATTCTCTTTGTCAAGAGAAAGGCGATTGGCTTGACACCTGCATCCCTCTAATGGCTTTGGAGGAAAACAAAAACATGTACGCACGCACACCTTGGTCAGGCCATTAGTGGCATGGGTTGATTAGTCATGTATTTACAGTCATAAAGAGTCTGTGTTGGTCCTTTCCCAACAATAACTGCTTCCAAAAATCCCATGAAAAGAAAAAAAAGGAACATGAAGCATTGACAGAGCAGTGAATGCAGCAAACAAAATGAAAAAGGCAAAGAGCTCAAGGAATAAGCTTTAAAAAGAAGAGAGAAGCCAACTCTTGCAGAAAAGTCTTTGCTAAGAGAAAAGAGATGCCATTGAAGCAAAGAAGCTTTCACGTTGCACATAATGGAAAGATTTGCAACCTTCCTTACCCATCTGTGTTCATCTCACTCCCTCAACCCCCACCTATTTACAAAAACTGACCCCCATTCTGCTGTGCTGACAATCAGCCTCTCCACTCCCTTCCATAGTGCTCTTTCCCCTCGACTGCCTGCTGGCACAGGTAAGCTATCCCACCAGCTGCACCATTCAAGCAAAGCAGTGATGGATTCCCAGCCAGGGCTAGGCCTGTGCCCTCCTGTCAAAGGGTGACGTTTCAATTACACCACGTTAAAGTAGGTGTACCAAGAAGCAGCAGACACTTTTTGAGAGCTGCAGAGTCAAACTAAAACTTTTGTTACAGCAGTTACACCACGATCAAAACAGCTTTGATCTTGTGATATAATTTTGAGCCTTCCTGCACAGGCATCCTTCCTGACCCCAATCCACATTCTTGTGCAATACACTCCCATTTGTCCTCCACCAGACACGGGCAAACAAGCATCTCGTCCCCAAAAATTATTTTCAACTAACCTCATTTATTAGTCTTTCCTGTACCCACCGGCTTCCACAACATCCTGATATTCCAACGTCTTTCATTTCACTTTTGCACGAGCTCGATAGCCGCACATAGAAGGAATGAGTCAAGGTGAGGCTTTTGGCATGAATCAAATGATAAAGCTGAGGATGAATGAGCCACGAATAACAATGAGTAGGACCGGTCAATATTGAAGGATCAGGGCAACAGGCTGCAAACCAAATTACCACAATACTTGCAACAAACAAGGTGGAAAGAAAGGACAGAAAAGGGGGGGGGGTGACAATATAAGGAATGCGAGGAAAGAAGGGGAGAGGGAGAGGGAGAGGGAGAGGGAGACGGAGGCGGAGATGGAGACGGAGACAGAGACGGAGACAAAGACAGAGACGGGAATAGGGGGCAATACCCCTGGGTGCTCACCTGGTGGAATAATGATACCGAGGAGGAAGTCAACGTGGGGCAGAATCAGCAAAATGTACCAATGAACCAATGTTGTAACAAAAGCTATTTTGGTAGCCCCCCCCCACTGCCCCCACCTCCCCCAGCCCCGTAAATCCCTTTTGACCACAGTTTTTTGGACAACGTGAAAAAACGTTAGTATATCACTGGTGATGAACGTTATGGTCAAGTTTCATCAAAGTTTTGTGGGTGTAGTTTTGGAGAAGAGAGCAAATACCTATTTTGAGGTGTTAACCCCACCTCCCAACCCCCTTTAGATCACCCATCATAAGCACAGGTTTTGATGCGGTCAAATACACCTTGATATATCACAGGTGAAGAAGGTTATGGTCAGGTTTCATTGAAATTGGGTGTGTGATTTAGGAGAAAAAGCAGACATATTTTGGTTTGTTAGGGTTAGATACATTTCTGTAAAGAAAGATATAGAAAGAGTGTAGGAAGAAAGAATGGAAGAGAGGGGCAGGAAAGGAAGAAAGGGGGTAGAAAGGAAGAAAGGAGAGAAGGTCGGAATTAAGAAACATGGTGGGAAGGAAAAGTGAGAGGGAAGAAAGGAAGAAAGAGGGTCGGAAGGAAGAAAGAGGGTAGGAAGGAAGAAAGAGGGTCGGAGAGAAGAAAGAGGGTGGAGAGGAAGAAAGGAAGTAAGAAAGGAATTAAAAAAGGAAGGAATGAAGAAAGAAAGGAGATGAGAAAAAGAAAAAGATATGAAAGCTCGGAGGGATAACTTGGTGTGTAATGTTCTTGCTTGAGCTTTGTGCTGGATATATATATATATATATATATATATATATATATATATATATATATATATATATATATATATATATATATATATATATATATATATATATATACATACATGTACCGTGTGGGTTGTCGTGTGGAGGTGAATCCGAATAAAATTCCATCTCCTGCAGTGACAACAGGAAGCACTACATTCTCAGAGCATGCCATCTCTACAAACTTCAAACTGGATGCCCCTTCCGCCTCAGTTGTCCTGTATACCTTTGCACAAGTATAAAGTACAACAAGGAAATAACCATTTAAAGATCCTTGGTTTCTATGTGTGGCAACATACCGAGAACATCGAGGGCAAACACAAACTGCCATTGGCATAAGATCGGCCCATCAGACTATGGTTCCCTGGCAGTAGGGGCTCCATGAGCGGCCAAGCCATTCTAATGGTACTGGCACAATTCCCCGGAAATGTGAGTGTGAATCTCTGATTATTAGTGACATCACTTGAACTTTTGCAGCTGCTATTTCTAGAGGCATCGAGCAAAGAAACAGGGCATACTTTGGTCAGGTGCACAAAGCAAATTGAAAATGTCTTCTCGCAATGAAAAAAAAAAAAATCGAGCTGTTATAATCTCCTTGATAATTTCCATATCATTTTTAATCCTCATTAAAAAACCCTCCTCGGGATTTTTGTTTTTCTTCCTTCCTCAGAAGAAAAAGAAAACGTCAGTTTTTACCAATTGTTTTTTGTCCCTCCATCCCTCCAGTGCCAGTCCCTCCGATGGATTCTAACCAGGGACCACATCTGCTGCACGTTAAATATCCCACAGTGTCTTTCGATGAACAGTCGGGCAAGTTATCGCCGGCACTGTGGGTGCAAATCCCAAATTCCTTCCCTTGAAAGTGTACAGCAAGTGCTCCAGGTCTTGGATATTCAGGCATCAAGTTCTGCCGATGGCTATCTAAAAGTGCGGTGGTTGTGAGGGCATCAGCTCCTATATGATAAAATAAATAAATAAATTCATGCACGTAGGTGTGTGCACGTCACATGTGAGTGGCAATCTTCAGGAATGAAGGGCAACCATTACCACTGATTGTAGGATAAACAGAAGCAATGAGGACGAGAGGAAAATCACCTTGATGCAACTTCAGCAAAGGAGAGCAACCAAAAAAGTTACAACGAGAATACTTCAAAAGCCTGGAACGAACACCAACGAGGAAACACTTCAACACTTGCTTAATGCACTTTTAATTACCAAAGCATCTGATTCCACTTCAGAGCTTGAAAAGGCAATTTGACTCAAAACTTCTTGTTGTTGTTTCTCCCTAACTCTTACTTCCGCAGACAGCCTCAACGACCTAAACAACTGCCACCAAAATAATGGGGTTCATCTCACAGGCACCTCTCAAGTTCAGTTACGCTTTTGAAGATTACTTCAAAGGATTGTGTCCCAATTAAAATAAAAATAAAATAATAATAATAAATGAACAAAACAAACACAAAAACGTGTGATGGTGAAAAATGAAAAAAAAAAGCAACGATTCACGGGCAGAATATTTTGGCACAATGACAATTTTTTTAGGGATAACCTTAATATTAAGTATGCATCAGTGGAAGGGTGAAAGATGAGAAAAAGGGGGGGGGAGGGGGGGAGGGATACAGAAACATAAGTGAAAGTGGGAGGATAAGGAATAAAAATTAATTAAGGGTGGAGGAGATGGAAGAAATACTGAAAAGAGGGACAAGTAAAACGAGAAAGAGTAGTAGGAGGGGGAGTTGTCGTGGCATTATGGGACGTATTAGTGGCAGGGAAGGGGAGGTATAATGGCGGGTTAGAAGGGGGCGGGGGGGGGGGTTGCCGTGTCAAAACACAACCACCAGAAGGAAAAAAAGATTGAAAACTTTGTTTGTGCCAAATAAAACCCAATACGTCTGGAGACCATTGATATTTACAACGAACACAATATATGACGATGACCACCGACTGCTAATGGCAAAAAGTTCCTCCGCAATGGCAGATAAATAACATTTTAAGCTCTGGACATTACAAAAAAAACAAACAAATAATTATGATTAAAAGAGCAAGAGGGTACGTTTTCACAGGTCAATGAATGACCAAAGACAATGGCTGAAAGGGACGACGGTATACGAGAGTGGCACATCTTGATCCCAACAATTACAGTACACCTGCTCATTAAAAAAATGAGGGCGCAAGCAAACAGGCAAATGCATTATTGATCAAAACAATTGCTGTGACGTGCAGAGTACATCTGGCCAGGAAGCCACGCTTCATCGCCAACACACGCTTCGTTTTCCTCCGCATGCACTCACAATGAGCTCACAATATGCATACAACTGTACATGGTAAAATAAGGACGCCGGACGAGACAAAACGGCATGCACCCAATAAAAAGAAACGCATAATCACTGCGGCAAAAAGGTGGTGTACGCTAAGCAGGGATGGGGGAAAATGAAAGTGGTGGGGACTGCAAGTTCAGTGGTGTGGGGGCTCATGACGGTCGGGTGGAAGGGAAGCATACCCACAACCTCGTACTAAAACTACCGTAACTAAAGCATCAAGTTCCAGAAGAAAAAAGAAAAAAAAAACTAATAAAATCCCACGTCACATTTATTTTCAGTGAAGAGCAAGCATCTCAACATGACTCGAGACAAATGTTCATGAAAAAGTAAAAATATTGATGGGACAAAGCATTTATCGACAATATTTTCAAATTCAGACCAGACTCTGTAGTGTAATGGCTCGATCGCCCTCTCCGAGTCTGGGAGGTCGACGGTTCGAACCCCGGCTGAGTCATACCAAAGACTTAACAAATGGCATGGTGCTGCTTTGTTGCTTTGACGTTCATCATTTATAAGGTAAAGTGCACGGATGGGGACAATCCCCATAGGTAGGCATCCGTGGGGAGGAGGAGTTTACTCCAGAGGAAATGCGCTGCCGAATGTGTTGAGAAAGGGTGGCACCATTGTTGTGATGTCGCTCATACCCACAGCAAACCAAAACATTCAACTACTGTATAATTGTTATGATTAATTTAATTTGTCACTATTAGGTGCTTTGGATCATCTTAAATGAGTTGCATCATCCACTGATGCTCTGACATCCTGCTGCTTGATCGGCAGACATATTAAGATGGTGGTCAACATCCATCCATCCATTAGGACTATACTCTGTGCAGAGTGATGGTGCTGCATAAGCAGTTTCCTTGGCTATTGGGCACAATCCTGGACGGTTCGCCACTCCGACACAGGATATCAGCAAGCTGGCACTCATTTTGCCGACATTGCAAGGATGACACGCAGTCAACCCCACCTGGTATCAATTCAACAGGTAAGTGGGATTTGAACTCAGGACCGAGGATCCAAAGCCCACCACCCTAACCATGAAGCCAACATCAGGAACAGTCAACAGCTAAACATCAAATTCAATTCCAATGAATGTATCCGTAACTCAAGGATCAATTATTGGGCCAACCTTATTTCTAGTCTACATTAACGTCCTGTGTGAAAACCTGTATAACCCTACAAACTTCTATGCCAATACAAGTGCCATCTACTGACTATTGGATGAAGAGAATGTCATCATTTTTCTCAAGGAGGATTTACACAAGATCTACAAATGGGGGCAGAAATGGAATGTCCTATTCACAACAGCGAAATGCAAGGTCATGCCTCTCAGGAGACAACCACCGAGTGAGCAGCCTCTGGAGTTTTTTTTTTCTGGGTGGCAATCCCTTGCAGCGAGTACATGAGCTGGACATACGTGGAGTCAGGTTCTCCCAGAGCTTGGGCTTCCAGTAATCCAGTCTCATCTCATGTGAACTCCACTGCTGTTAGATCTTACCAAGAGTGAGTGTCCTTCGTAGTCTTGCTCCATATTTGGATCCCCTGGCTGAGCTCGTGTACACAAAGTCCATGTCCGAAGAATAACAGAGTGTGCTCCTCTCACATGGATGTCTGCAAGTACCATACATCTTCAGAAGTTTGGATTATGTGTAATGTTGTGCTGTATGTATCAAGCACCCCCCCCCTCCCCACAGGAATTGCAAATCGATGTCATACCACACAGGAGAACTGGAGCAGCCTGGGTCGAATGTGCAGACAACACACAGAGGAAGCTCAGAAGTCCATGCTACCTCGACCAGAGAAAATGCCTCCTTTGGAAGCTATGCTGTGCAGGGCCTTACTGGCAAGGCAGAGAGTGGTCACTGGTCACTTGGTACGGTATGATCGTTCTTATATACCCGCTCTCATACCTGCGTGGAGCAGCCGACGAGATACAACTGTCCGCCATCCAACGGCATCAGGGACTCAGGGACTCAGGATTTCTGCTCCAGAGCACGCAAATATATTTTCAGCCTTTTATGATATTTTGTTTTCATGGAAGAAGTGAGCACTGATTTCTGGTTCTCAGTGCTTATTCGTAAAAACAAATTAAAACTAGATGGGGAGCACTCAGTAGAGTGCAAAACCTCCACCGCCAATACTGCTGGGTCACTTAAGTGAACCTGATATCCTATTCATTGTAGGTCAAAACGGATCAGACTCTACTGAACCACGATTGAATAAACTAAACTAGATCGACGCGCATGTAGAAATGCCCAAAAAAAAAATCGAATTTTTTTTGAAAAAGGTGCAAAATTTCTGGGTTTTTTTCCTCGAACAAATTTTTTTGCGGGGGAGGGGTTGGAAATCACTTAAAACATGTAGAAATGCAAAAAAAAAAAATCAAATATTTTTCAAATAAAATCGAATTTTTTTGAAAAAAAATTGTTTTTTTTTCCAGTACTCATGCAAAATTGTTTTTTTTTCTCTAACAAATTTTTTTTTGGGTTGGAAATCACTTAAAACATGTAGAAATGCAAAAACAAAAATTCAAATATTTTTTCAAAATGGCCGCCATGGCGGCCATATTGGACTTTGAACCAAGTCCAAAATCTAATGGCATGATCCTTGGACCATACTTAACCCCCCCACCAAGTTTCGTCGAAATCCGTCGAGGAGTTTTTCCGTAATACTGTTCACAAACAAACAAACAAACAAACAAACAGACAGGGGTGAAAACAGTAACCTCTGTCCATCTTCGATGGCGGAGGTTAACAAAAACATGCAGGTGTCTTGATGCACTTTGCCAAGAGCTCACTATATTCACGATACTCTGTTCTTGGCGAACAAAGGAAATAAAAAAAGAACAATCTCTCCATTGTCTCATTCTCCATGTTATAAAAATGTAGCAGGGTTTGTTTTTTTTCTTCACAAGATCAGGGGATATTTCACAGAATGGGGAGAGGGGCTGGGGTGGGGTTGGGGTGGGGCCCCAGTGAAGGATCCATGTCTGGTTTACACAGACAAGTACAAGGTTTGATGATGACAAAAAGCCTTAATTAACCTCCGCCATCTTCGAAGATGGATGGAGGTTACTGTTTTCACCCCTTTCTGTTTGTTTGTTTGTTTGTTTGTGAACAGTATTACGGAAAAACTCGACGGATTTCGACAAAACTTGGTGGGGGGGTTAGGTATGGTCCAAGGATCATGCCATTAAATTTTGGACTTGGTCCCCCCCCCAAAAAAATTGTTGGAGAATTTTTATTTTTTTTTGCATTTCTACATGTTTTAAGTGATTTCGAACCCCCCCCAAAAATTGTTACCCCCCCAAAAAAAAAATTTAGAGAAAAAATTTTTTTTTTTTGCATTTCTACATGTTTTAAGTGATTTCCAATCCTCCCCCCCCCCAAAAAAAAAATTGTTAGAGAAAAAAGATTGTTAGAGAAAAAAAATTTTTTTTTTTGCATTTCGACATGTTTTAAGTGATTTCCAACCCCCTCCCCAAAAAATTGTTAGACAAAAAAAATGTTTTTTTTTGCATTTCTACATGTTTTAAGTGATTTCCAACCCCCCCTCCCCCCAAAAAAATGGAGAAAACAACTATAACTGTCAGCACTGTTGACATCATATTTAATGAATAAGATATACGGTTCACTTGAGTGACCCAGCAGTATTGGCGGCGGAGGTTTTGCACTCTCCTGAGTGCTCCCCCTCTTGTTACCATATATTATGTGATGCCTGGCTTAATGGTTAAGGTAGTGGGCTTGGGATCCTAGGGTCCTGAGTTCAAATCCCGCTCAGCTGTTGAATTAACACCAGGTGGGGTTGACTCTGCCTGTCATCCTTCCGAGGTCGGCAAAATGAGTGCCAGCATGCTGGTATACTGTGTCGGAGTGGCGACCCGTCCAGGATTGTTCCCAATAGCCAAGGAGACTGCTTCGGCGGCACCAACGCTCTGCACAGAGTATGGTCCTAATGGATGGATGGATGGATGTGATGCCAGCACCAAAGATGTGTGGTTGAATGAGCAGAAAGCATGGTGTAATGTTGCAGGCCAGTAACCACAAAATATGATAGTGACCATAAAATGAATCCATCAATTAAATTTTTTTTGTACTGTAGGTTACTGGAGAGGCCAGGACAATACAAAAACACCGACCAAAACGTCAGCTTCTCCACGCTTCCTACAGCAGTTAGATAACATACCTCAAGCAACATCCTGTTGATTTCATCCACTGTTCTACCTGTCCACCGCTGCAGATAAACACCAGCATTCACCAGAAAGACTCGTTCTATATTCTCGAATACAAAAACGGAATGCTCAAACTCTCATTTGAAACTTCACCAAAAGCACCACAAACTAGAACAGCACTCGGTCGAGCGCATTCCTCCGTCAGGCTGGAGACGTTACAGGTTATATCCCATTGATAGGCCGGATCTGGACATGGACCTTAACCAAAATCTAATCGGCTTGTTCTTGTTACCTGCCTAACTCACCCACCTAGTTTTCTCACAACTCGTCCACAAATATTTGAAATATCATCCTAAATATATAATTTTGGCCACATCTCTAAAATGAGGAAGAATCACTTTTAAAATGATCAGATCCAGATCCGGATCTTCACCAAAATCGAATCATTCCTTCCTTGTCAGTTGTCACACACCCAACCTGTCCACCAAGTTTCAGCCAAATCCGTCCACAACGTTTTGAGATATGGTGCTATATACTGTTTTTAGCCCTATTCCTTCATCGTGAAGATTCGATCTGGATCTTCACGAAAATTTACTTAAATCCTCCTCGTCACACACCCAAATATCAGCCACATGCGTTCACAACTTTTTAAGATATCCTGCTCACAGACAAACAAACATACAGGTTGACAGGGGTGAAAACATAATCTCCATCCACCTTCAGTGGCAGAGGTAATGAAATACAGGGACAGTCTCTGGATTTGAAACTTTACCACGACCCTCAAAATGAAATAAATAATATTGAAGAAAATAAAAGAACAAAACAACCTGGCACAAATCCTGATGCAGCGGCTCTCAGTGGAAACATAAAGTGTTGCGTTTCACTATATATATACACAACCAAAGGTTGGGATTATAATACAACAATAGACACTTTGCAGTGCTCTATGCACCAAACATCACACGTACACACAGTTATTCAATTTAAAGAAGCTGATCTCTCTTCTCAACACAGTGGGAGCAACAACCACAGCAGTCTGCACTCCCCACATTGCAAGAGCTCACAATAGTGACGTGTGGCCTCTCCATTAATTTTCATTATGCAGCACCAAGTGCAAACAATGCCTTTCCCTATTATCCAAGGTCCTAAATCAAATTCGACGTGGCAGGGAGCGTTAATCTTTGTTAAAAAGCAACTGCCAAGGAAGGGGTTTTTCAGAGTCCAAAACATCCGGATTGACAATAAAAAAACAGTAAAGATTACTTATGAAAGACGGCGGCAAGGTAGTAATTCCCAACAACAATTCTACAGGTAGGTAATATAATTTATCACTTGCAGGTAATATAATTCGAGGAAACCCTGTGTGTTATTAGCAGGGAAGAAATGTACCTGAATCTTGACCTAATTAGAAAAACAATTGGCTCACGCAAGGCGATATCATGCATCGTCATTCATCACTGAAAAGCCAAGGGGATATCAGTGAATAAAAGGAAAGGAAAGTACAAAAGACAAAACCAACTTTTCAAAAAAATTGCTAGCAGACAGATGTCTTATGAATCAAATGTGATCAGCTGCTTTTGTCCAACGGGAATGATAACGAAAAGGAAATGAGTAATCTACCAGATTTGCCAAACAACGTACCGTTGGATAAAATAAAGCAAGATGTAACAGCGAGAAGAAAGTGAATTGAAGTGACTGGTTTTGAGCCTCAAAAACGATTGTGTTTTGTCACAAAGACATTTTGTTATTCTGAATGCGTTCACAGCAGTGGGTTCCGGGCAAGCAAACGCTGTGCCAGCGTTTTTTTATATATATATTTTGCCAACTGCCGTTTTAAATGTGCAAGACCACCCAAGTGTTTCGGTACCAAGGGACACATCACTGTGAAATCAACAGCAAATACTGCCATATGCAGCAAGAACAAAAGAAAGACATATAAAAGACAGACAAAGATGGAGCCGACGAGATCTCCACGGGCCAGCATTACAGCAGAGTGACATTCTGATGAAGGTGGTATGCAATGTTCACTTACATTGGCTGAACAATTGGACACAAATGGCATCAAATGCAGTCCTTCTCAGTCATGTAAAACTTGGTACAACAGTAAATAGTGTGTGTCTGTGCACGTGTGTACAGACACACACGAAACATAAAAACTGTTAATAACTAGAGGGGGAGCACTCGGTCGAGTGCAAAACCTCCGCCGCCAATACTGCTGGGTCACTTAAGTGAACCTGATATCCTATTCATTGTAGGTCAAAACGGATCAGACTCTGCTGAACCACGATTGAATAAACTAAACTAGATTGATGTGCATGTAGAAATGCCCAAAAAATGAAATCAAAATTTTTTTTGAAAAAAAAGGTGCAAAATTTGTTTTGCTTTTCTTTAACAATTTTCTTTTATTTTGGGGGTTGAAATCACTTAAAACATGTAGAAATACAAAAAAAAATTCAAATATTTTTCAAATAAATTCTAAATTTTTTTGAAAAAAAGTTGCAAAATTTTGTTGTTTTTTTTCTCGAACAAATTTATTTTTTTTGGTTGGGAATCACTTAAAACATGTAGAAATGCAAAAACCAAAATTCAAATATTCTTTCAAAATGGCCGCCATAGCGGCCATATTGGACTTTGGACCAAGTCCAAAATCTAATGGCATGATCCTTGGACCATACCTAATCCCCCCACCAAGTTTCGTCGAAATCCGTCCAGGAGTTTTTCTGTAATACTGTTCACAAACAAACAAACAAACAGACAGGGGTGAAAACAAGATGGCGGAGGTTAAAAATGAATAAATGCTGCTGTATTTGGATTATTTTAATTTCGATATCAGATATAAATTGAGGTAGAAATAGATGGTAGAGGGGGACATGAGAGAAGTCGGGAGCAGAGAGAGAATGCTCAGGATAGTGGGATGTAGAGAGGGAACGTGGGTGTGTTTAACCCATAAGAAAGTGAGATTAATATGGGGATGTTAAAGGAGTCGTAGTTGTAGTAGTAGTAGTAAATACTACTAGTAGTGGTAATAATAGTAGTTGTCATACGAGTAGTAGTAGTAGTTGTAATAGTAATAAGAGCAGTCGTAGTAGTAGTAGAAGTTGCAGCAGCAGCAGCAGCAGCAGCAGAAGATATTTTTTCCAATGGTCTGCATTTTGATAAGCTGTGAAGGAATGTGTCACATTCTTTAATCTTTGGCAATTAATCTTGATGTTGAGAGATGATGATGGAACAACTATGAGTTAATGATTAAGATGAATTTTCCTGTTTTTGCACATTTATTAATTGTCCTCATGTGCAATAATGCATATTTTTTTACTTGTCTTTGTTGGTCAAATTTGAGGGTCATCTTATTTGCAAGATAATTTAGAGTCACAGACTCCAATGAGTCATCATGCTTATTGATATCCAAATACTCGATCGTAATATCCATTTTATTAATTTATAATGTATTTATTGCCATTGTTAATTATTTTATGCTTATTATTGCAAATTGTATAATCACCATCGAACTGGAATCTTCTAGATTATCCATATTTCCTTGGTGGGCAGATCAAATAATTAATCGTGTGGCCGAGCAGGTTTCACCATTTAGCAACAAATTAAAATGTTTGAATAGGCTGAGCGGATAAAAATATAATTGACTCATCATCTTATGTTCAAGCCTATAATCCATTTGTTACATTTTGCATAACATGATTTACACGATCAAGCTACATCATTAAGATTGGCAGAATTCAATTAATATATTTTGACAAATGCCATGGATAAAACCAAAGTTTATTTTTGAGCATTTATTTAGATATTTATGGATTTTAATTTTCAGGATTACAGAAAACTATGGGGATGGAGGGGATAGGGGTGGCATGAGGTCATGGGAGGGCCAGACATATTTAATGACGATACATGGTTTCAAAATGTCAAACTTTGTATTTAAAACATTTTAACACAAACTGTCCATATCACATGTCAAAACGAGAATGGCACATCGGAGAGCACATATTCCCACCAGGCTGAACGGTTAACGTTTGTAACACACTGATGGGCCGGATCTGCATCCGGACCTGAACCAAAATCTTATCGGCTTGTTCTTGTCACTGATCCAATTCATCCACTAAGTTTTGTCATAACCCATCCACAACGTTTTGCAATGTCATGCTATGCAATATATAGTTTTTGATCCCATCTCCCAATTTTGAAGAATCACTTTATAATTTAAAAAAATCCAGCATCCAGATCCGGATTTCACCAAAATCGAATCAATTTGTCGCTGCCTCTCACACACAACCTGTCCACAAAGTTTCATTCAAATTTGTCCATAACTTTTTGAGATATCATGCTCACAGACAGACAGACATACATATATACATCCAGGGGTGAAAACATAACATCCGTTCACCTTCGGTGGTGGAGGTAATAAAAATGTAAACATCCTGAAATTACATGCCTCCTTTTAATCATTCCAAGTTCATGATGTAGTGGCAAAAATAAAATAACAAAGTAAAATAAATAAAAATAATAGAAAAGTGAAAATTAAATTTTGGGTCTTTTCTTGCAGGTGCTGTGTTTGTTTATTTGCCAGCACCTGACTGATGGCTACAAAATCATCCACATTTTGTCATTTAACCATCTGCAAAAAACGTAAGCATGCATGCTTCTTTCTCAGCTTAACCTCAGGCACGCACTGTACACTGAGAATGCTCTACACGAGAGTGGCTGTTTTCATGGAGCTGTAAATAATTTCTTCACTCATTGCAATAATTTTAACCATAATTTTTACGTCCCAATTCTATAAATTTTGCCGATTAACGAGGGAATTTTTTTGTTCGTCAGTGAGTGTAATCTGAAATTGACATTTATTGACATTTCCCATGAAAAATTGAATCCTGCCAGGACAATGTACAATCATTATTGTTGTAAAAACAAAAATAACTGTCAAGTCAAGAACAAACAAAAGCTTCTCATAAATCTTCAGTTTAAACTCCAAACTTTGTATTCTCAGCATCGTCCAGTGATATAACGAGCAAATAACGTTGTAGAAGGTTATTATTATCATTATTTTTTAAAGTTTATGACGAGTGTTGGAGTCACTTTCTTTATCCGAATTGCAATGCATGAGTGGAAGCAACAACTGAAATCAACACTTTACGATACCTTCTTTTTGCAAAGATATTATTTCACTGACATTGCATTTATCAGGTGAGAAAATATTGGTTCTATTATATTGTACTGTACCGTATTCCAATTTTCAATGGAAGACTGTCATGAACAAATGACATGTCTGAAGATAAGATTATAAAGTGGGGGAGCTCAACAGGTTCTCAGAACAAAATACTCGCAATACCACAAGAAATATCAACTTTTTTCTTTTCTTTTTTTACAGGCTCTAAGGCTCGTGGAGGAGTTGCAGCACAAATCACGCACACATGCAGACAGAAACGAAACAACACCAGTTCACACAAATACAGCCGCTGAGATTTGGGGAAGTGATTCACTTCCCAGAGCACTCTGGGTACCAATGGCGCCACCTTTATGACCGGTTTCAGTGATGTATTTATTATTTCAGCTGCATGTCTAAGTGAAATATTACGGTTTAGGGTCCGACCACTACAGGCTGGGGGTCTTGGGTCCTGGAGTGGGGAGAACCCAGATGGTGGAGGCTCCTGGAGGGTCTCTCCCACATTCTCAGCCACTTCCAACCATAAAAATGACTTCTAAGCATGCCAACATTTTTAGTACTTTTTACACATGATCGAATTAAAAAACCAAAATTAAAATTTGTTTGACCAACACTTTAATTAATAGCATGTCATGGAAAATGACATGAAAACAAATAAAATAATACAAACATTGACAACAGGATTCTAGAAACTATGCAGATTTTTGCTCATTTGTACATTTGTTATGGTTTGTCGATATGTATATTTTGCCTTTGAACCTTGTTGGAACTCATATTTAAGTGTTCATAATTGAAATTAAACTTCATTGCTTTTGTTGTGATTGAATAATTTAGCTATCGATTATTCCTGATAACATTACTCCTGAGCAAGCTTTGGTGTGCCACTGATAATTTAAATTTCTAAACAGTTTAATCGGCCCATGAGATGAGTTGGTGAAGGCTTTGGATTGGACAAATTTATGTTTGGAATTCGTTAAAATAATAATGAAAGGGGGTGTCGGAGATGGACGATTGGGAAAAGGAAAGTTATGGATTATTGTCGACTACATTTTTATGGGGGTTTCAAGTAATTCGTATAACTGGAGCACTTTTGCACAGGAGTCTTTTTCGTCAAACAAAATATTTTTCGTCAAAATATTTTTCCGTCAAAGTTGCCGGTCTAACGTGAAAACTTCGCAGGTAAAAGAACTGGCGACCGGCACCGAAACACATCTATGCGCTTTTCTCTCAACACTCGGCAGGAAAATTTAAGATAGAGGAAGCTCTTCCTCCCCATGAATGCTAATATTATTATTGATTTGTCAATATATTGTCCCCTGATTGGAATGCACTTGCTCCATTTATACTTAAAACTGTCTAAGCCAGTAACATACAAGATTTCAGATTGCCATGTCTTTGTTGTTTTAATCTGTTTCTTGTCATTGACAAACTGGTGGCCACACAATTTGGACTTCAAATCTCAAAATAGAGAAGTGTACTTGGGGCCAGGCCAGGGTTGTATAGGAGGTGGTCCAGCTGTGTAACATGGGCCTTAGGCACATACAGGAGCATTGGCGAGGAGGAGGAGGAGGAGGAGGAGGAGGAGGAGGAGGAGCATACCTTTGGTCAACATCCCATTTTTGTTTGATAAAGTTGTTCCCTTGATGAGGTGCCACAATTTTTATTACGAGGATTCATAAGGTTTGGACTCCACCCATCGACTACTTCCAGCCAAGGGAGAGACTTTTTGGAAAAATTGTGTCAAATAACATATGCATAGACATTTCTCCGTTCATATGCATTATACAATAATGTAAAAAGTTTAGTTATTTCCTTTTGAGTGCTTCAATATGGCTATTCACCACCACCACCACCACCACCACCAGCACCACCACCACCAGCACCATCCATACTCATTATCATTTCTATCCCCAATAATCCTCCTCAAGCCCACCCTTTCCTTGCTCGGTCAATGCATTTTCTTCCCCCTCTCTCCAAATCACCTTTCCTTCCACTTGTTTGTTCCATTTCTCTTTCATCCCTGGTGTTCCCTTCCTGTTACATCACAGCCCGTTGATAGTTGCGCTCGAGCTACTATCCGGCTTGTTCATTCCCCTACGTCTTCCTCCTATCTCCACCCTCCCCACACTTTCTCATTCATCCCCTTGTTCATCCCACCTTCAAGTTTCCCTCTGTTGTGCCAACTACCCTGCTGATGGTATATATCCATGGTTTCCACTGTGATCTAGCTGTTCCATGAGCCTCGACTTAGTACACAAAATAAAAAAAATCTTCAAAATTCATTTTGATTGGTCAGTGATTGACTGAGCACAAAGTCGGAGTTGATTGATTTCGAACAAAGTCTGAGTTGCACACCACTTTGGTTTCACTTAACAATTTCATCTCAAACAATAAGCACCCTGGTCCAAGTTTCATATTGATCAGTTCAGTGCTGCTGGAAAATAGGATCTTTGAATTATCTTGGAGGGGGGGAGGGGGTTAATACATTGAGCTGCGATGCAGCCTTTGGACCAATCAGGTCTGTTTAAAAATATGCATTATATCTGATGGGTTTTTTTTTTCTGAAGATGGTTTGTAACAATTCTTAACCCAATGAAATTTCAAGTTTATGAGTGTAGCAGTCTCCAAAAAAAGTCAACATAAGGGCAAATAATAATAATGATGATGATGATGATGATGATGATAATGATGATAATGATGATAATAATAATACTATAAATAAAAACATCAGAAAACAAAATCAGGCTTCCGTTCAAACTTGCATGAAGCCTATAAAGGCAACAGCAACTTTAGAATAGGGATGGTTTAAAATGCCCAACGTAATGACTGGCAATGCAACACGACATAAAATGTCGAAGTGCTAAGGCAGCAAAGTGTTCTCTATTTTGTATTTTTTTTTTCGAAATCCAATTACCACTGTAAACCTTGCACTGTTTCGCCAATTCAACATGGACCCAGAATGCGGATAGATGTGTTTGTGAGTCACCTTATGCCTTATGTTTCACACACAAACAGCAAAACCTCAATGGTTGCCATACTCGGTTGAGTCAGCATGCCAATGTGACCTCGACAGATGCCCTGTTGAAGTAAGAGTGTCAAGCAGTCATGAGATCTTTTGGAATGTGATACAACGCAGCAATCGGAAAAATGGTGTCA
>NC_140966.1:17736577-17746577 GCF_056783735.1 Eptatretus burgeri
AAATAAAGCGACAAACCAACACCACCAGTTCTTAAATGCTGTAAGAAGACGACAAACACTGTGATTTCATAAAATAAATAAATAAATAAAACAGCAAGAATTGCTTTGTCCCGACCAATACATGTCCCCTACCAATGTGATATTTTCTAAGTCCAAAAAGGGCAAAACTCTGGAAAAATTGACAAAACGCCCTGAACCTCGAACTTGTTTTGTACCTTATTATAAGCATAAGCATAATAACGAGCATAATAACGGTATGTACCAAGTTTCAGTTGAATATGTTATAGGGTATGGGAAAATAGCCAGAAAAACCACAGGTGGGACAGACTGACGGAGATGGAGAGCAAACCTATAGTCTCCTCCGGTAAAACCAGTATGGGACTAATAAGACCACCTTGCCTCAGGATATCAACACAACATTCGGTTCAGGCGAGACACGTAAAGTGCACACGACACATTAAGCTGTTAACTGTTCCCATATGAATGCCCATTTTATCATGCAGGAAACTAAGTGAAAATCCCATCGACCATGTGTGTTTGTGCATTGTCCAATAACGTTGACTTTTGCTGAGACAGTTTCTTTCAGGTGTTGCAAAGTGCATCTCATTCCATTTCAGGAGATTTCCAGCTTTTCCGCCATTTTCTTCATTGTGTGCCATTCTTGCAGAGTTTGGAACGTGACACGCTGTTCCGTTGAAAGTTGCTTGCTCGGTGTGATCCTGAACCCACTCAAAGACTTTCAAACAAGGGAACAAGCTGATGAAAAATAATTTGACATATTCACCAATTTGCAACTTTTATTATGGTTTCTTGTATTTCACATTCATGCAACTGGTGTTTATTACTTCCAAAATAATTATTGACCGCACAAAAATAAAAAACTCTTTCCTGCACTTTTCTCTGTGGTCTCACAGAGACTTACTAACACAAATGTGTCTTACTTTCTAGGTTGGCTAAAAAGCTGAAAATGTACATACTGATGGAATTTGAAGCCAAATCCTCAGGGCGGGGGTGGGAGGGGAAGAAAAAATTACAAAATGTTGGTAAATGCCCATAAATGGAAAAGTCCGTAAACAAAAGTTGGCCTGCGTTGCCTCGCTCTGCTCATGGAGAGTCGCGTGAACAAAGACAATGGGACATCAGGTGATCTTGCATGGGTACGATTGCTCCCCAAGGGAGCGAGTGTTTCTCGGTTTTGTGGTGGTGTGATATGGAGATGCGTATTTAGGTTTTTGTGGTTGACGGATGATGTTCAGCAAGTATTGGTAGGAAGTCGTAAACATTTTGTTTATGGACAGTGTAGAATGGAAAGTGTTACAGTGCATATTTTAAGTATCTCACGTTTGCATTGACAGTCGGACCGCTGCAACAGGCACCTTGCTTTGAACAGAACACGTTTTAATGAATGCATATTTGCACTGTATTCACGATCCACAAAGCTGGAAATTAACCCAAAATATAAACAACTGTTTTGTTCTGGCAAGTTCAACGCATATTCAAAGCTGTACAAGAAATAAACATCTATGCAGATGAGATTGCCAAAATCAATTCTCCAAAACATCAAAAACAACAACAATTTCCTTATTTTGGGGTTTTTGCATCACCGTGGTGGCGAGATATACCACCCAGTACAAATACATTTATGCCGCCGAGGAAGATGCGCATTGGTGTTGCCAAGCAACCATCCATTGTGTAAACTCTTACTCGTAAATACAAGACTGGTATTTGTAAAAAGATCAAACATATTGTAAAAACTCAAATATATCTCATTGCAAGGATGACCCTCTATCCTTTGTTAATGCACTATCCTGTCTAAATGATGAGCATCAAGCAAGGAAGTAGCATTTCCATTTCTTGAAGTCTTTGGTATGACTCGGTAGGGGGTTGAACCACTGACCTCACAGACCTAGAACGGACGGACGCTCTATCCATTCCATCAGAGCACCTGATGGTGGAGTTGTGGTGAAAACATACCATTCTGTCAAACCTAAGGAACATAATACTGTGGTGTTTCTGCGTTTTATGGCGGTACGATTAGAAAAGTGTCTGAGTTTTTTGTCGTTCATGAATGATACGATTTTTTTAAAATTGTTTTCAGAAGATGTAATGACAGGAAGTCATAAACATTTAACGTTTTCAGACAGTGTACAGTGATAAGTGTTGCCGCTGGAAAATCAGGACAGTGCCCAGGCAGAGGGACAGAGACTTCCAGCTGGGTGAGGGATGCTTGGACCCACTCTCTTGGAAGAATTTGGGTAAGAGGCTCGGAGAGACGGAATTTAGGTTTTGGCAACTAAATTTATGATTGCAGCAGTGTATTTTCTACCATCAGCATGCCTTCATCATCATCTATTAAAAGCATGCAAAATGACTTATTACCCTGCATGTGCAAAGCGAAGGGTGGGGTTAAAGGGGAACCTGAACGCCATTTTTTTTTTCTGAAAAACCATTCAGAATCATTAATCATGGTACAATTTGAAGGGAAAAAAAAAATTTGAATTATTTTTTTCCCCAATCACAAAGTGTTGCAAAAAGCTCAAAAGTGTCGATTTTCGATTTTGCCAGTGATGTCACATCTTGAAGCCATCTTGATTTGAATGGTGGCATTACAAAGAGAAACAGCTTCTTTCGAGCTCGTATTCCGATACCGATTCCACCGTCATCAGCAACTCTAAAGGTTGTCAGTATGTCGAAACTGATCAGTGGGATTTTAAAGAAACTATTGGAGACAAAATTAGTGATGGAAACACTTTTGGAGGGATTGTGGAGCCATATCATTTTGAGCCTTGTGCAAGCGGTTTCGAGGAAGAAGGTGGAAGTGTTCGTTAAGATGAAAACGCTAGTCATATGTTCACAACAGATTGGTCGGTTTTATTTTTCCGTTCAATTTACGGGTTGCAAGGGAAGGAGAGGAGAAGAGATTGGGACCATACTCTGTGCAGAGAGTTGGTGCTGCCGAAGCACTTTCCTTGGCAATTTGGCACAATCCTGGACGGGTCGCCACTCCGACACAGTCGACCAGCATGCTGGCTGGCACTCATTTTGCCGACCTCAGAAGGATGACAGGCCGAGTTAACCCCACCTGGTATTAATTCAACAGCTGAGCGGGATTTGAACTCAGGACCCGAGGATCCAAAGCCCGCCACCCTAACCATAAAGCCAACATCAGGCATACACAAGGGAAGGATTTTGTATTAAATGATAAATCAGTTACATGACTCGAGCAGAAATACCCGTTATCACGGACACCACCCAGGCACACTCGAACGCTGCGGAGAAAATGGGCAATGAATGCTTTGGCCCACCACCACAGGCTAACCAGGAGTCTTGCATGTTGCAGGATCATTCCATTTCATACTATATGCAGTGTTAATGCAGTGTCATGCTGTGTTTGTGGTGTGTTGTGCTGTGGTGCCCTGTCCGTGCCGTGTCAGGCCGTGTTCATGCCATGTCATGCTGCATTGTTCATGTCCTGTTTGGGCTATGGTGTCATGCTCATGCTGTGTCACGCCGGGGGGGGGGTGCTTGGGGTGAGAGGGGTTGTGGGGTGATGGTTGATTGTGGGGGTATGGTAGAAGGGGGTGTGAGATGGTGGTGGGTATTGGGGGGGTGATGGTTGATGGGGGCTTGTGAGGGGATGGTGGAGGGTGGGTGGTGTGGGAAGGTGGTGCGTATTGTGGGCGTGATGGTTGATGAGGAATTGTGGAGTGGGGAGTGGTGCTGTGGGCAGGGGGTGACGGGGGGGGTTATATTCGACTTATGACGCTAAAACCTGAAAGTTTTAGCGTCTTCGGTTAAATCTTCTCAGAGGAGTAGATAATACGTTCATACTTTCTCTCCACTATAGATAAATGGTGGTTCATTAGATTTGATAAAATTTGTGGTGATAAGAGATCATTGTTTTCAGGTGCTCTTTTGGTAACTGCTGTCAAATGGCAACAGGTGGTTAATTCACCACTCAAATCGCCCGTGTACAAGTGCTGGTAGCTGAGTAGAGATGGTGTTCCAGTTTCGAGCGAAGGTTGTTTCTTCTCCTTCATCATGGGGATGGCAACCTCTCTCAATCGTAGCAGATAACTACAAGATCTGTAGAGCTATCTATTGTTTCATAGCAGTGATCTGTAAAATGCTCCGAGCACAAAAGCAAACATTTTGTAGGCATGATCCGCACGTGGGTATTTCAGACAAATCTCGTCCAATTTCTAGCAAACTTAGGGTCTTTTTGGCCATTGGTGTAGCATGAAACCATCTCGGTTTGTATTCATATTCAAGCACCAAGGATGCATTGACTCGGCATATTTGTGGAAAATCAAAAATTATTCACCGCTTCAGTTAAACCATACCGCATTGTAACCCATACACATACGGAGGTGGTCTGAGCATTTGGATTCACCTTGAAGCAATCGGTTCACTTTGTCTGCCTGTCTGTCTGTCTACCTGGTGTCTGTGTAGGTCTGATCGAGGAACTACTTAATGCGTGTTGAATGTTATATTTTGAACACTGCAGAACACAAATCGCCTTCTGTGAGCACTTTCAAAAAAAAACTTCCATTTAGCAGTACTTGGACAAAATATTACACCATCTCGACCAATCAAATTTGCCGCTTGTGGTCTCAGCGATGGAGAATATCAAGATTCAGACAAAATTCTGGCTCGTAGGAAATATAGATTGCACTCAGAGATGCAAAGCAAGAGCTGAAAAGACCATTATCATGTGCTTTTTCTCAACACTGAGCGAGGTAAGGTGTTCCATGAACTCTCCTGCATTTATTGTCAGGGTGGAGAATTGAACCCAGATCAGACATAAAATCGCTGCTTCTCAAGCAGCCCATTAGATGACTAATTAATAATATAAATACAATAATACCATTCCTTTTGTGAAGTGAAGGCACATCGGGCTGCAGAGGCAGTTTCATTGGCAAGGAGTACAGTCCTGAATGGGTCGCCACTCCGACGTAGGTTACCCAAGATGGTTATCACCCCAGTTTGCTGGTACTCATTTCGCCAACTTCGGAAGGATGACAGGTTGAATCAACTCCACCTGGTGTTAATTCAACGGTTAAAAAAAGGGGCTCAAACTCAGGACCCTGAGTCCCAAGTAAGCCACTTTAACCGCTAGGCCAACTCCAGCATACATGACAAATTTCTCATCAAAATTCAATGAATGCAACAAAAAGGAAAGATGCTAATTTAATGTCATGATAACTTGAATCGGCTCTGTTAACGACGTGCAACGTGGGAATAGCTACAACAATATGACAATGATTTTTTTTCCAATTCGTTTCATAAGTTCCAGGTCCACTTCAGCGTTTGTCTTTGAATTAGAATCATAAATACTGCCTCTTAGCATTGCTGAGCAAACCACAAACATTTAAACAACTTTGGATGTACTTACCTGAAAAATTACTGCAGCAGTATAACAAAAAAAAGAAAATAGCCCCGTGGGAGGCTCACGGTTATTTCCCCAACAGGTAGTGTGAAAATGAGGGATTGAGGGCCCATGGCCACCATTCCTTAAGTGGTACGGCCATGAGGAGCGGCAGTTAATAGCATGGTCCTTATGTTTCATGAAGACTTCGTTGTGCACTTGGCTATCAGTTTCTGAAGATTTTAAATTAAATTACCTGAATTTGAGGTGAAATCTCCTTTTCAGCCTCTTATAGGAGGTGGATCCAGATGGGGAGCACAACCCCATGAAACCTTACTGTTTGATGCATCATACCAAATTTCGTCCACATTGATCATGTAATTTGTGAGGAAAATGTGTTTTAGAGAATATGTGGGATTAGTGGAGGGAGGCCATCGCCCTCTTTCCAGGGGAGATACGGCCATGGGGAGTACGACTAAAGTTAGGACATGGTCATGATGGTGCACTGCCAGTTTGGTCTGGATCCGGTTGTCAGTTTCTCAGAAGATTTTTGAATAAAATACCAATATTTGAGGTGAAATCCCCCTTCTCAGCCTCTTATATGGGACAGATCCAGATGGGGAGCGAAACTCCACGAGACCTTCCTGTTCTGATGCATTGTACCAAATTTGGTCCGTCTCACTCCGGTAGTTGTGGAGATGTTTTAGTGAAAGAGGGATTCGGGAAGGGGGCCCATGTCCCCCTTCCCAGAGGCGATATGGCCACGAGAAGCACAATTTAAGGTTAGCGCATGGTCACGATCCCTCATGGCGAGTTTGGTCTGGATCTGTCTGGCGGTTTCTGAGAAGATGATTTTTGAATAGAATTCCAATATTTGGGGCAAAACCCCTTTTTCACCCCCTTTGTAGGGGGTGCTTCTGTATGGGGAGCACAACCCCAAGAGACCTTGCTGTCCCGATGCGTCGTACCAAATTTGGTCCGTATCAGTCGGGTAGTTTGTGAGAAGATGTTTTCGTAAAATGTTAATGGACGTACATATGGACGGACGGACGGACGGACACTGGGACCCACTCCATGAGCTTATTTCGGAGAAATAACCAAATTGTGAGAGCTGTAAAATGTTAAATGACGAAGCCATTCAAATCACTCATTCTTGATATAGCTCAGTAAATTAACTGCTTGCAGAACACAAACACAATCTACTTTATCAAACATATAAAGCTTATCTTAATACAGTAAACCCTCAAATATTGAGGGTGTCCACCAATCACGGGCAACCTATTGTGTTCCAATTTCATTATCGCAGTATTTCACTTCGGCCAATCGCAGTTTTTGAGCTGAAAGGAGTCATTGTTTTCCTCCGCGTGTACGATTACCTCCCATTATGAGCCTTCTGTTGTTTCTCGTGCACCGTTAATTGTGCCAACATACGGAAATTTGCCAAATCAGACCAAATCAGTTAATTGTGCCAAATCAGACCAGCATACGGAAATGAAACTAAATTAAATAATGAATCGTCAAACAGGAAATGACATACGGAGATCGTGTAATACTAGATCTACAAGATTTAGTACATACACAGTAATTCATAATAACACCCAAACATTAAACGATCGACAAAATTAATCATGCCAAAAGGCAGAGAAAGGTTATGACATTGTGCGAAGAAATCGAGTTGTTAGATACGTTTGGAAGAAGTGAAATTGCAGCATCTCTGGGTCATCATGACCAGATCAATTTATCAACAGTGTGTAAACCTGAGTCTCATATCCATTCAAGTGTTCCCTCCAGCAAAGCATAAAAGGTTCATTCCAGTCCTGTGATCATCATATTTAAAGGATGGAAAAAGCACTTAATGTTTGGATCGAAGACCAAACAGAACAAGCCCAAATGAGCTAAAATCCTCGTCCTCTTAATGATGACGTCATAAAAACGAATATGACGTCATTGTGATGTATCAGGTTTGGAATAAATTATCTGTGCTAATGCCCGGCTTGATTCCCGCAAAGCAAATTCAAACAGCTTGCCTAGTTTCGGAGATAATGGTGTAGGCGATTTCCATTAGCGGCGATATTATGACGTAAACTTTTTTCTAGGAAGAATTTCCAAAATCGGAGATGGTTACTGCCTGTGGGTGGGCTTTCTGCATACACATGGCAAGTTTCACGAAGATCCGATGAAAACTCTGGGTTGTAAAACAAAAAAATGTCAAAAAATAGGAATGACATCATAAAAATTTATATGACGTCAGAGTGATGCATCATATGTGCAGTAATTCATCTCTGCTAATGCCCTGTTCGATTCCCGCAAACAGAATTCAAAAAGCTTGCCTAGTTTCGGAGATAATGTTTTAGACAATTTCCATTAGCGGAGATATTTTGACGTCATAACTTTTTTTTCTAGGAGGAATTTTCAAAATCAGAGATGGTTGCTGTCTGCGCAGGGTATTTTTTACATATACTTTCAGGAAGTTTCGATGAAAACTGTAGGCTGTGAAACAAAAAAGTCCACAAGAAGAAGAACAATAACAACAACGTGAGTAAGACAAGGAGATCCTCCATGAGGATCTAAAAAAATGCCTCCGAGTAGACCGATGCATGGGAGAACCCCTTGTGGATTTATCAACGCTTCCACGAGGCACCCAGAGCCGAAGGCTCCAGTTCAACCACGGCTCATGGAATGAATCGAGGCGAAGGGATTTCTGCCAGAGCAAGTTTTTTTTAATGCCAAAAAGACGGGATTATTTTGGAAGACTATGCCATTTCTTACGTTCCTGTACAAGCAGAAAGGATCTGTTCTGGATCAAGGTGGTTAAGGATCGTTTTACCCTTCTTCTACGTGGCAATGCAGCGGGTGCCTTCGTCGTGCTCCTGACAATCCAACAGCCATTACAAGTTCTACATCCACACCTTTCGAAGCATCATCATCCTGAGCTAAGTCTCATGTTTTCTATTAAGGCCTAAGTCACATTTGCTCTACGGCGAAGATACGGCGGCCATACGCCCTCTGAATTGATAGAAACGTGTGGCGGCCGCAGAGTTTCTGTGTAGGGCCTCAGGGTGGCCCTACGCCGTTTGGCTATCTTTTACAGGCCATAGGGGTCGCCGTGGAATTATAACACGGAGTTATAACTTTTTTCATTTCCACATTCGCCGTAGCAATTCGACAAGCCGAAAAAAAAAAACCTGGTAAAAATACATAAATAAAAATGAACCCACTCGTTACCGTCCGTCTGGCTGCACGTTCGCCTTAGGGCCCCCCTGCGGTCGCCTTGAGGGCACCTTGAGGCTACCTTGCGTCTGCCTTGAAAATTATATGGCCGCCGCAGGGCCCCCTTAAGGTCACCGTGCGACATCAAATCAAAAACCATACGGCAACCCCACGTTTTCGGTCTCCACAATTTCTAAATACGCCGTGCGGCTCCCCGAAAAATAAAAACATATATGACTGCTACATTGTGTGACCGTGGAAATACTGCGGTCGCTGTATAATTGCTAGTGGCCGTAGATTTTGGAGACCCCACGGCCGCCGTGCCGAAAGTGACGGGCCTAACGGCAGAGCACAGTTCGAACGTGTATGCAATATGTTTACCCTCACTCACCTCGCTGTTTTGTAATAAATTTTAAAAGGTAAAAGTTTAGTGTTTTTGTTCAATTTACACCGTATTTATTGTATTCACATGTTTATTTCAATGTTAACATGCTTTACATACATGTTTACATGTTTATTACAATTGTAATGTGTGTATTTATGGCTGCCGTCCACCTTCCTCCATATTTTCTCAAAGTCCGAGAACCGAATCCCGCTCTTGCCATTGGTGCTTTGTTTCCACGATCGCGGTTTTAACAATCGCGATAATTTAAAAAAACATCCCAAATAAAGGGATGCACAATTTGTACAGTAAATAAAGGTTTTTGTACGTAATTAGTACAAGTTGTTAAGGCTGAGTAGTGTGATTTATCGTGTAGCGCTATTCCTTGTGGTAGTGGCCGTTACAAGTAAAATGTAATAAATTATGTCGATTTTCTGCATGAAAGCCAGAGACAGTGGAAATGATCATGATTATTTGAGGTGTTTGTTTGATGAACATTCATACTCTTGCACCGATGAAACTAATTAACTTAAAACTGCAACTTGTGCTCAGGTATGAAGGGGGTAGAAAAGGGATACAAGTGTGAGTGGATGAAGTCTTTGAGGGAAATGTGCGAAGGGGTAGAGGGGAATGGGTGATGGGATTGCTGAGTAGGTAGGTTAAAGACAGATGGTTTGTTGCAGGCATTAGCTGCAATGGGCCATTTAGTATATATTATGTCTGCATGTAAGATGCAGCATCCCAACCTCTGTTTACAGTATGGAAGCGTGCCCCAACAGTATTGATGTACATCACAGTTCCTCCAATCTTTTCAGCCCTTCCCAAAGAGACCCTTCCCATAAATCGTCTGTCATTGGTTGCAACACTCGCTACCAAGTTCCAAACTGACTCTGGAAGCAACGTCAGCACAAACACTGTTTGTAGAGAGCTTCATGAAATGTGTTTCCTTGGCCGAGCAGCCGCACACGGGTTTGAGATCACCATGCGCAATGCCAAGCGTCGACTGGAGTGGTGTAAAGTTCACTGCCACTCCATTGGTC
>NC_140966.1:17749077-17769077 GCF_056783735.1 Eptatretus burgeri
AAAAGGCCGGATCAGTTTCGTCTACATATTCATATGTTGTAGATTTTAGCTGATTCTGAAACTGTTAACAGCATGTCGATCGGATGGTTCTGTGATTTTCTACGGTAGTAAACAGAAGTACGACTTAAGCCTGTACGCCACTATGCGGAGACCCGAGGACCTAATATTTCACAACAAACGAAAAACTCACAAAATTTGAAGATATTTTAAATAAATAATTTATTATAATATCAATTAAATATCATTTTTATCCATCGATAATATGAATTGTTCTGTACAGCTATAGTTGTCCTCCTGGGATCTGCGCATCCATCCACGATCTGTGTTCTAATGAAGTTCAATAGGTAGTGTACATATATATGCTAAGTGCGGGAGTGTAGGTAATCTCTCCAAAGCTCTCGGAAAGCCTTAAAATGCATCACGATCGGTTTGATTGTGAACAAATATACGGACGGACGGACATCGAGACCAGTTTTATTTGGTCATCATGAAGGTACCGCTTGATATTACACATTGAAATAGAGATATGAATACTCAAGTGAGTTTATTATATGTCTATGATTGATAGCTTATTCACAGCTCAATAACATGAGCAATTTACCATGGCGTATAGCGATTAATAATAACATACTCTACAAAAGGTTTTACAAACTCATCTTAGTGGTCCTCCAAAAAAAATGGGAAACATTTTTATTTCTTTTTTGTGAAATAATTCCTCCCATTTTGCAAATGGAGAACATGAACTGTTTAACGACCAGAATGATCAAAACGAATTTTGAGAGGCCTCTTAAGGAAGACAATAATATCATTACTATATATGTAAAAGCTTGTTTCATTTCATGCAGTAACAAAAATCTGATGGTGGAACAAAGAAAGGGGCGTGCCAAAATATTAATATGTGTATGTATATATATACATATATATATATATATATATATATATATATATATACACACATATATACACACACACACACACACACACACACACACACACAGTATATGTATGTATACATGATGAGAGCATCTGCGCTGAATCTGAGAGGTCGGTGGTCCAAACCTCGGCCGAGTCATTCCAAGGACTTTACAAATGGAACGTGCTGCTAACTTGCTTGATGATCGGCCTTTCAAAGGACAGAGCACTGACAAACAATGCTGGGAAGGCAATGGCAAACTACCCAGTGTAACCCTAACCAAGAAACTGCTCGAGACAACACAAATGCTCTTTACATCCATCCATCCATTGGGACCATACTCTGTGCAGAGCGTTGGTGCTGCCTGAGCAGTCTCCTTGGCTATTGGGCACAATCCTGGACGGGTCGCCACTCCGACACAGGATACCAGCATGCTGGCACTCATCTTGCCGACCTCGGAAGGATGACAGACCGAGTTAACCCCACCTGGTATTAATTCAACAGCTGAGCGGGATTTGAACTCAGGACCCTAGGATCCCAAGCCCACCACTCTAACGCTCTTTACAGAGTATGGTAAATCAAATCAACATCAAATACATTTTCTCCCATGCAATCCATACATATTGTTGCGGGCCGGGGGTCGGTGGCGAGAACGACCACGAGGTGGGGGAGGTTCGTCATCTCCCACCAGACTCCCCGGAATTGTAGGCCGTCGCTCCGGATAATTCCGTGTTGCGGCGGGTCGCTTAACCGACCGTGGTCGCCAATATTTCAACTGCGTAGCGTCGGGTCTTTTTGTCGAGAACCAATTTACCTAATTAACTATGCGATTTCGACTACCGGAGAAACCACGCCCTCGGCACGTCTTGCTCGAACCGGGTCACTCTATCGACTGCGGTAGAGTTCAAACTATCGAATACCAACTCCGGTTAAGGTGCAGCCGAGCGGAAACTGCCAAAGTAGTGCCGGCTGGGATGAACGGATTTATCGGGGATAAAACCCCATCTAAACTCAGATCCGAACCATGCTGGACCAATGCAAGAAGGGACGGAAACGGACTGGGAACATTTTTGTGATGATTTATTTACAGTAAATGAAGACACAAAGCAAGACTTAACGCGAATATGCAAGCAAGGAATATTTACAATGATCCGAAAGCAGACACTTAAACAGTTTCTACTTATAAGACGGGCCCACACGCAGACACACACACAAATGAAAATAAACCCAGAGTTCTTTTTTGAACCCTCGCAGCCGAGGAGAGAGACGAGCTGGAGGTCAGAGTCCAGCTGGGTACCTGACCGTCGGAGGAAGGGGTGCTCCACGATGCGGCACCAGACACGATGCGGCATGCGGACTCGTGGTTCGTGGCGGAGCTCGGGTGGTGAATAGTGGGGTTCACGGAGGGGGGTCAGGGTCGCTCTTTCCTTTCCTTGTAGAGGGCCAGCAGGGACATGCTCGCCGCCTTCACGACCTTCTGCTCAACCCTCCGCTTCAAAAGAACTGCACGCTCAACAACAACCCTCAGAGTCCTATCCAAAACCTTGTCAGAACCCGTGGAGAACTTCCTTAAAGACCCTTCTTCCTCACTCGACTCTCAACCACCACAACCCTGTCAAAAACCTCAGAACAACATTCGTAACAACTCCCTGCCTCAGAGAGTGCTCGGGAATTTATGGACCTCCCTCAACGGGGCGGGGCTCGCTCGAACAGACCTCACTCCCCACACTGATTAGACAGGCTCCTATGGGTTCGCCCTTCTGGGTGGGATTTCGGTCCCTGCCGGGAAACCCCACCCACTCTTCCACACGGGTTCATACTTATCGAGCAACAGTATCAATGTTGCAAAGGTCGTCGTGAAAGAGTTCCAACGTTTGTGGGAGCCGAGAAACTGGAACTGCGAGATGTTGCTTTGGCACATCAGGGTGCGAGAAGGCAGCTGGTTGGTGGTGGATCGTGATGGGCCGAGGGATCATGCAGATGGGATGGTTGTTGGATGGCTTGTTAGATGTAATAACCTAACTAAAAGAAATCGCGACGCACGCCTTTGATTCTCCCACTAGACAAAAGGAAGGGGATCTGACTACACACATACTTAACGACATAACTGACTTTTGGGACATCTGTAAGTTGAATGCATATAGTTTCCAGATCCGTAACATAATGGAGTACGATCGTACCTGAAAACTCTCGAAGCTTTAATTTGAAAATGAAGTATTGAGGTCTCGCTCCAATTTTTGCATGGTGACTGTATATATGAATGGGTAATGATGATGAACCAAGCAATTATTGCAGCAAAGAGGGCATATTGTGGCACATTCATCTATATTTCAGAAAGATAAGAATATCTTGCATCAATTACAAGAACATTTTCTGCACAGTTGTTAAAATAGCTTGTATGTGCCCTGGTGCAGCGAACTTTCTTCTTATGTCCATAACGCTCCTCCTACCCCCTCTTTTCCTCCTCCAACCTCTTCCTCCAATGTGCATGGGAAATAGCTGTTGCAAATGACTGCTTGTGTCCACTTGAAATGGCATGTGTGGGAAGATGCAGGGGCAAGGCTGGAGCTGGATGAGTAATACCGTGGGTGCCGAGAGCAATTTTTATAGTTTCGGCATCTACCGCCCCCACATCTCTCCCCAACGACCTTCAAACACACACAGAAAACCAACGCACCTCCGCATCGGTTATTCACCTACGTACTGTAACATGCAATGTCCTAGTTGTGGGGTTGTCTTGGTGAATATGGCTTCTTCCCTTGTGATCTGCATTCGTACATCATTCTCTCATTAATCACGTGGCAGCTGAAGGAAAGGGGAAGACTTCACATTCAGATTCGAATTGCTAAGGCTAGAAAGCTGCTCAAGAGATTTCAGTTATCAAGATGGAAAGCATACAATAGACCCCAATTTAATGATGCCACTGATATATTTTGCAAATGGAGAATCAATGCATAAATATATACTGTAATGATAATATGGTAAAAACGGGTATCAAACCTAAATTGGATATGAGATAGAACTTAAAAGAAGATCAACGCAAAACAGGATGCTATTGTTTACAACCGTCAGCTGAGCAGATGCTGTTGACACCAAATAGCTGGTGAACCATTTGAATGTTACCAATTATTACAAATAAACGATGTAATATACATGCACACACCCAAATAATAAGGTACATACAAATACACAAAAACTGCACAACATTGTAAATAATTGTGCAACATAATGTATACAGTGATCACAAGTAAAATAAATGGAACTTGATGAGAAATGCATGTATTTTTTACAGCAGATTTCACAAAATCCAAAAGAATAACTTCTGCAATGTTTTTTAGTGTTTTGTGTACACGCTATTTGCTCCATACCGAACATTACATATTTTATCAGGCTATCCCCATCCCCATCCCCATCCCCCCCCCCCATGCTTTAAAGGTGATTTGTCACCATTTGATCTTCAAAGCAGTGTTACTATTTAAACAAGGAGCTGATATACTCAAGTTCCCCCACCCTTTGGATGGTATGAGGAATATATCTGTGCAATATGAAAGCAAAATCTTGAACGTTTTTTTGATATATCATGTACGCAATCCAAGTTACTGAGATGGTTGCCATGGCAGCACAATTCAGCCAATCACAGCCGTGATCCAATCAGGTTGAGATAATGTCATGAGGAATACATATCCGCAATACGAAAGCTAAATGTTCAACGGTTTTTGAAATATCGCGGGCACAAAAGTACTGTACATGGACAGATGTTTGTCACAGCGGTCAATGTCAATCATGAGGTCAATCGGTCGGTCGGAGCTCATTTTAATGTCCCGAGTTACTGACCTTGGCGGAAGGGCAGGGGAGAAAAATGTTTCTTTGTGAAGTATGTGCAAGCGAACCCCTTAATGTATATAATTTTAGGCCTCTTTCATCTTTATGATCACCGCACTTCAGAAATGTTGGTGTCTGCTTTGGATCATCTCGTATGAAGACGAATCTCTGCCTGAAAGATTGTACTGCTGACATGGACCTCACAGCAAGTCAATTTTATACAGATCACTGGCCGTTGGCTGAGAAGCAGTCCCAAAAGTATATTCTTCTTCGTCTCTTTCTCTTTCCTTTATAAGGGGTGAGGTCCAACGGTACCAAACTTCTGCCCTGCCATGACCATGATGCTCCTCCACTTCCCCTTATCATCAGCCAACCCTCTGCACTCTCCAACCGCTCATGCCTCATTGATATCCCTCTTCACACAATCTTCCCATCTCATCCACGATCTACCTCTTTTCCTCCAACCCCTCTCCCTCAATCTGTCCGCTCTCTTTTCCACCTGTCTTCCTCCATCCGCACCAAGTGCCCAATCCACTTCAGCCAGCTCTTTTTTTACCAATCTCACCGTCAAGCTCATCTGCACACCAATCTCTTCCATCAGTTCATTAATCCTCCTCCTACCCATCCTACTCACTCCCGTAATCCCGAACCAGATGTTCTAAACCGGTTCTGAACCGCAAATCTGCAGCCTCTGTTGTTGTCTCATATCAACCTAAATTCACCTGTAAAGACCAGGTTTCCATCTTTCCTGGTCACCTTTGTGGACGAATGCCTATTTCAATATTTTTTTTTATTCGGACACCAATTCTCAGCAGCTGTTTTTGAGAAGCTGCACATCCATTTGCACCACTTGTATGTGTGCCTGACTGCTCTCAAGGTAACATAAATTCCTGAATTTAGAGCAACGACGTGAGTGGAAAGACCTCCAATCAAGTCATCCATAACACAAGCGTGAACACGTCAATATCCTCAACATAAACTTTGGAGAGTTTCGGATTTAATTGCTGAACCAGTTTCATGCATCCAATTAAGAGAGTCCCATGCAGAACAAACATAAACATAGTCCTGTTGTTGTTCGTCTCGGAGTACTCTTCACAAAAGCAAAACCTTCAATGTCACAGTTGACCTGAAGAATGTCCATTCGGAGTGCAATTCCTCGATTTAAAGAGCTACAGGATGTCCACAATGTGATTTTCTGTACTTCTACAAATATATATATATATATATATATATATATATATATATATATATATATATATATATATATATATATATATATATATATATACACACTGTATATGAATATGGTAGATTCCTAACCTCTCAGTCATGCAAAATCTATCAACACTCAAAGGTATGCGAGTGCAGTTGGTTTTCTTTTGATAAAGGGGTGACATTCCCATATTATTTGCCTTCAACACCCTATTTCCTACCATATCCATAATTTGTCACCACCTTCTATCCAAACCCTCTCCATGCATATTCCTGGAGGGTGTATGTGCGTGTGTGTGTGTGTGTGTGTGTGTGTGTGTGTGTGTGTGTGTGTGTGTGTGTGTGTGTGTGTGTGTGTGTGTGTGTGTGTGTGTGTGTGTGTGTGTGTGTACAAGTGAAAGTGTGCAAAAAAGTGTGTGGAAGTGCAGCGTGTAGTAGATGAAATAGTACAGCAGCCGAGTCGAGAACAAAAAGCAGAACTTATGGCTCTTCCCCAACTTTCGTCATGATAAAACAACATTTTTCTGGCCCACGCAAATGCCACCTACTAAAATGTGTCTACCTTCTCCAGGTGTTTCCTAACTCGATGGAATAGTCAAAGTGTGGGCTGACAGGATGGCCGAGAGGTGAGCACACTTGCATCAAAGCTGTCTGGCCTGGGTTTTAATCCCGACCCAGCTATCAACTGTCACCCCAGTGTTTCACAGGCAGGGAGCTTCATCAATGCGTGTGCCATCCCTTGGATGGACGTTAAACGGTCAGCATTTATTGGTGGACTTCAAAGATCCAATGGTGTTCTTCACGAACAGGAGGCGAGCTATCTCTGGCACCAAAGTCAAATTCCAAATTTCTGTCCGAACCAATAATCAGCGGTGCAGCCACGCCCTCAGCTAATGATATGACTCTGCACCCTTGTGCCGCATACAAATAATGAACAAAGAAGAAGAAGAAGTCAAAGTGGATGATCTGCTTCAAAGAATCTTGTGTCCGAAACCCATCACTTTCTGTACCCACCTTACCCAGTCGCACCCAGCTGTCCCTGGACTCTGTATCCTTTTCTTCTGACAAAGTGGAGAGCTTGCTGTCAAACCTCGACGCAGATTCTGCAACCGGTCCAGATGGCATCAGCCCACGTGTCCTAAAAACCTGTTCCTCTGCTCTTGCTCACCCTCTCTGTTTAATTCACTGTCTCATTTCCTCAAGGTCATCTGCCATCTGCTTGGAAATCAGCAAACATTACTGCCCTGCAATAAAAAGGTACAAAAACAAATCCCTGCAACTACAGATCAATCAGCCTTCTCCCAATCATCAGCAAGGTTATGGAATCCATCATCGCCTCAGACATTAAATCCTTCCTCTTCTCCAATGACTATTTCCGATCATCAATTTCATTTCAGACCAGGTCACTCTACCCTGGATATGCTGCTTTTGCTTTCCCAACAATGGATGGAGGTCCTCAATGCCAGACATGAAATCAGAGCCATATCCCTTGACATATCGCTTGCATTTGACACAGTCTGGCACCCTGCCCTGCTCACCAAACTCTCTTCCTATGGTATCCAAGGCCATCACCACCCATGGCTTGTAGACTTCCTCTCCTGTTGCAGCCAACGTGTGGCCCTAAATGGAGATCTTTCATCCCCTCTTCCTGTGCAGGCTGGAGTTCCTCAAGGCAGCGTTCTGGGCCCTGTTCTGTTCTCTGTTTTTCATCAATGATCTCTTGGACTCTGTAAAAACCTTTTATCTCTTTGCTGATAACTCCATCCTCTGCCATACCATCTATCATTCCTCAGATCAGCAAACAGCAGCTTCTTCGTTCTCTGCAGATCTTGTTAAAATCACAAACTGGTCCAATACGTGGAACATGTCTTTCAATCCTGACAAATCTCACACTCTCACTTTGTCTCTCCAAAAGGACCATTTGTACCCCCCCCCCAACTACTTTCTCAACCATCCTCTGCAAGAAGTCTTTTCATTCAAGCTTCTGGGTCTCACTATCTGCCATGATCTTTCCTGGGAAAGCCACATTTCCAACCTCGCCTCCAAAGCCAGTCGCCGACTGGGAATCCTCCATCGTGCAAAGTCTTTCCTCGGCCCACCTGAGCTTCTGACTACATACAAAGCTTTCATCCGCAGCCTGATGGAGTACTGCTCTCCCCCCTGGGCTGGTGCTCCTTCCTCTCTCACCTTTCTCAGCTTCACGCTGTGTTAACCAAGGCATTTAGGATCATTGGTATCTCCCGTGGTGAGGCTGTCTTTGGGCCTCTCACCGCAGGCAAGTCGGTGGTCTTTCTGTCTTCTACCGTCTCCTCTCCGGTCTCCCCCCCCCCCGTTCTGTCTGCTATATGTATATGTTCCTCCCATATTTCCGCAGGGCACTCAAGGTCCGCCAGCAACCCCCTTCTCATAAAACTACCAAAACCACGAACCACTGCTCACCTTCAATCTTTCATTCCTCTTTTTTCCCGCCTTTGGAATAAACTCCCACACACTCTTCAATCCCATTCTTCCCTCCAGGTCTTCAAAACAGCTGTTCACCACCACCTCTTATCTTCCCCCATCCAAAACCATGATCTTTTCTACCCCCTGTTAATCCACCCCAAACCTACCTCCTTCAAATTCCCTGCTTTCTTTCCTGAAAGTTCCTGTGATGTCCATCTTGTATACCCCGTGTTCCCCACCCCATCCCTCTCCCTTCCACAGATCTCCTAATGTCTCTGTTCCCCACGGTTTTGTCCTTCCCTCCCTCCTGCCTGCCCTGCCCCCCCCCCCTTCTTGTGCATTGTGTGTTAGCTCTCATACGAGCCTCAACAATGTATACAAAACACACAAACACCTGCAAAAGTAAGAAAAGTTGAGCTTTCTGCAGGAGTGAGCATGTGAGAGGATTGTGATGTGAAAGGCAATTAGTTGGCTTACTCATGCACTCTGTTTGCATAGCTCGGCACTTTCTGCCAAAGTAGTCTGGGATCTCTTGGAGACTTATATTACCCATTTATCAAAGATATTTAAGACAGGCATTTGCTATTTCTTGAAAAAAAAAAGGTGTGTACACCCTATTTCTCATTCCTTTTTTCTTCCCTGCTTTTCCCAAAATTATATGTCACACGATAATGGAATGTGAAGTAAATGTTATGAAATCTGGCTGCTGGCTGATGTAAGGCCACAAAAAAAATAAGGGACTAACTGTTATATTTGAGCTTCGGTGCAAAAACAAAGGGAAAACATTAAAATTTTGTGACTGGACTGACCGAAAGGTAAAAAAAGAAACCCACAAAAACAGACCGCGTGATAAAATGTATCCCACAACTCAACCGTTTCCTTTTAAATACAGAACTTGAGGCTCAAGAGAGATCTGAATGACATAATTGGAGGTCAACAAACTAAAAATGCAGCAGAGGTTAATAGGTGCATAAGGAATGGACAACCAGGCAAGGGATGATAGAAACAAACTACAGTGAGTCAAGACATACACAAAACAATAAGGAAGAAGAATGGGAAGAACAGATGGGAAAGGCTGACAAATAGGATAGCAGTGCAGTTTATATGGATGACATAACCAGAAAGTGCAATGAATAGAAGAGTCAATTGGAAGGATATATATATATATATATATATATATATATATATATATATATATATATATATATATATATATATATATATATATATATATATATATATATATATATATATATATATATATATATATATATATATATATATATATATATATACACACACACACACTCGGTGCACAAAACATTAGGAACACCTGTTCTTTCCATGAAATAGACTGACCAGGTGATTCCAGGTGAAAGCTGTGATCCCTTGTTGATTGCACCTGTTAAATCCACTTCAATCGGTGTTGATGAAGGGGAGGAGATAGGTTAAAGAAGGATTTTTAAGCCTTGAAACGATTGAGACATGGATTGTGTATGTGCGCCTTTCAGAGGGTGAATGCGCAAGACAAAAGATTTAAGTGCCTTCGAATGGGGTATGGTCGTCGGTGCCAGACACACCGGTTTGAGTGTGTCAAGAACTGCAATGCTGTTGAGTTTCCACACTCAACAGTTTCCTGTGTGTGTCAAGAATGGTCCACCACCCAAAGGACATTCAGCAAACAGCAGGCCAGTGGTCAAAATGGCTCATTGATGAAAGAGGCCAAACGAGGCTGACGTGAATTGTGCAGAGCAACTGACAGGCCACAATTAGTCAACTGACAGTCCAGTACAACAATGGTGCTAAAAGACCCAAAAAATAATGCACAACTTACACTGAACAACAAATTTCAAAATTTTTTTTTACTGGAGATGTGTAAAGTGATTAAGACTAATTTGGGTACGCTGATTTCAAAAATCATAACCGTTTTGCTGTATCACGTCAGGATTTTCAGGAACAGAAATATTCCCATTGCCTAGAAGTCAGGATTTCAATGAAATTTACATATGTCTTTAACATGTCTATTTCGTACAATTGTTGTTAACTTGTGTTATATTTCTTTCTTTCAGATAAAGATGAGTAGGCGTTCCTGTACCAATCATCCTGACAACTTCTGTTATGTCTGTGGTCGGTATACCAAAAAAGATCAACAGCGAAGTATATCTACAGCAGTGAAAATGAAGGCCGCCTACTTTCACTACTTCGGGTGTAAGGTGGGGGACCAAGAACAGAGCTGGGCACCACACATCTGCTGCACAAGCTGTCACACAACCATGACTCAGTGGTTGGTGGGCAAGCACGCGAGCATGCCATTTGCGGTGCCCATGATATGGCGTGAGCCGCAGAATCATCATGATGATTGTTATTTCTGCTGCACAAGCATCGCCGGCTTCAACAAGAAGAATAAAGGTCACATCAAGTACGCTGACTGCGTCTCTGCTCGTAAACCTGTGCCTCATGATGACGAGAACCCCGTTCCAACACCTCCAGCTGATCAGAACATAGCTGTAAGCAGTGGTGAAGAGGATGGTGATGATGAACCTTTTGAACCCGACACTCAAGAATCACACCTTCTGAACCAGGGAGACTTAAATGATCTTGTAAGAGATCTCTCGCTGTCAAAGACGAAGGCAGAGCTGCTTGGATCAAGGCTGCAGCAGTGGAATCTACTTGAACCTAACACCAAGATATCCTTGTTCAGAGCACGTCACAGAGACATGGCTGAGTTCTTTGAGATGGAAGACACGATGACATTCTGCATTGACATCAACGGTCTGTTGAAAGTACTTGGGTGTGATCACGATCCTGCAGACTGGCGCCTCTTCATCGACTCGGGGAAGAACAGCTTGAAGGCTGTTTTGCTCCACAATGGCAACGAGAAACCATCAGTCCCACTGGCTCACGCGTTCGGCATGACAGAGACCTATGAGACTATGCGGCAGCTGCTTGATTCCATCAAGTACAATGACTTCAACTGGCACATCTGCGGAGACTTGAAAGTGGTGGCGCTGTTGTTAGGGCTGCAGTCAGGCTACACGGAATACATGTGCTTCCTTTGTCTCTGGGATAGCAGAGACGACAAGAATCACTGGACGAAGAAAGATTGGGAAGAGCGAAAAGAGCATGTACCTGGTCGACACAACGTGAAGCATGTCGCCCTTGTCGACCCAGCCAAGGTTTTCCTTCCACCACTCCACATAAAGCTCGACTTGATGAAAAGTTTTGTACGGGCAATGGATCTGAATGGGCGTGGGTTTTTATACCTCAAGGAAAAGTTTGGCAACACCTTGTCGGAGGCCAAGATCAAGGCTGGTGTCTTTGTTGGACCGCAAATCCGACAGATTATGAAGGACGAAACTTTTCCGACAACTCTAAACCCCAAAGAGCTGGCAGCGTGGAGGAGCTTCAAAGCTGTGACGGACAACTTCTTGGGGAACGAGCGCGCGGACAACTATGAAGAAATAGTGCAGCAGCTGCTGGAGTCCTTCAGGAAACTTGGCTCCAGGATGTCCCTGAAAATCCATTTCCTACACCAGCACCTGAACTTCTTCCCTGACAACTTGGGAGCAGTCTCGGACGAGCACGGCGAGCGATTCCACCAAGAGATTTCACTCATGGAGACTCGTTACCAAGGGCGGCACAACCCGAACATGATGGGCGATTTCTGCTGGTTCCTGCATCGTGAAACTGACACAGAGCAGCACAAACGCAAAGCCAAATGCCTAAAGCATTTTTAATTACATTCTAGTGGAGTTTTTCTGTAATTTCTATAATTTTGAAGCATTCATGATGAAATAAATGAATAAATGAATTTTTGTAAATTTCATTGAAATCCTGACTTCTAGGCAATGGGAATATTTCTGTTACTGAAAATCCTGACGTGATACAGCAAAACGGTTATGATTTTTGAAATCAGCGTACCCAAATTAGTCTAAATCACTTTACACATCTCCAGTAAAAAATTTTGTTGTTCAGTGTTATCATACGTTGACAAGAACGTGTTATGGCAGCTGACGGCGGTACAGAGTTCCACTTCTTTCAACAAAAACATAAGAACCTGCGGTTGCAGTGGGCCAAGGAATGAAAACACTGGACACGGGAGGATTAAAAAACATTGCCTGGTCTGATGAATCCTGGTTCATACTGTTTCACACTTATGGGAGGACCAGAGTATGGAGAAAACCACATGAGTACATGCATACATCATGCCGTGTGTTAACATTGCAGGTTGGTGGTGGTGGTGTGATGGTGTGGGGTGTGCTTTCATGACACATTGAGCCCCTTGATAAAATTGGAGCAACGTTTCAATGTCAAAGGATGTATGAACATCATTGCCAATCAGGTGCGTCCCTTTATGGAAGCAGTGTATCCATCTGCGAATGGATTTCTTCAGCAGGATAATGCCCCATGCCACAAGGCGAGGATTGTTCAGGAATGGATTCATGAACACGACAGTGAATTCAGCTTACTGCAGTGGCCTGCCCAGTCACCAGATCTCAATTCAATTGAGCATCTGCGTGATGAGATGGAACGAGCTATTCGGAGAAAAGATCCACTTCCAGCCAACTTGACAACTGGAGGACACATTGGAGTCAACATGAACCGACATCCCTGTGGAATGCTCTTGACACCTTGTGGAGTTCATGTCCTGACGAATTGAGGCTGCTCTGAGGGCAAAAGGGGGTGCAACTCAATATTTAGGTGTTGCTCATGTTTTGTATACTGAATATATATATATATATATATATATATATATATATATATATATATATATATATATATATATATGTATATATATATATATATATATATATATATATATATATATATATATATATATATATATATATATATATATATATATATATATATATATATATATATATATATATACATATATACACACACACACACACATACATATAAAAAGAAAAAAAATAGAGAGGACTTCTTACTCATACCAATTGCCTTCAAAGTCTGGAGTTCACCATTTCCGGGTGTGCAGGCTGATAATTGGCAGCACCAATACATAGAGGAGACCCGTACACCAAGGTGTTGGATTTGAACACCATGCATATTCTGTTGGACTGAGTGGATGAGGAATGACTTTGCTCTACAAAGTGTTCTCAAGTGAGTTGACTTCTGGAGGCCAACTTAGAGATGTGATCACGATAATGAAGCTCAGCAAATTGTTATGCCAAGGAGGTTAAAGGAAAAATAATGAACTGCATTTGTTGGAGAATGAGCATAAAATTGATTGGAGGGTGAGCCAAGTCATCTTTCTAAAGAGATAGAGTAAGGCTGAGTGCATCACAAAAAAAAAAAAACCAGCATTCACTAGTATATTTGAAGCGATTAACTAGATGCTTACTTTCTCAACACAAACAGATAAGGTTGGGGTGACAGCATCATCAGTGGGGTGGTGGACTGTGCATCAAAAATATCGAGCCATCTGTAAACTGATTAATGGTTAAAGAGAAGTTCACCGGTGATAAAACAGGGACAACAAAGTGACCAGAAAACTGTCCTCAGCGATATCAGCCTTTCATCCATCGTGGAAACTCGCATCCATTGCAAAACAGTCGAAGACTCATACAAGTTGTCACATGTATTTAGATGCAGGATAAGTACATTATGAGACATTGCACTTGTGACCAGCATAACCAGGACTATAGCATCAAAGACATAGATATGGTCAATCAACATTATGAATGGAATTTGAACGTCGGACCACAGAATCATGAACAGTGTGTTCAGACGGGAAGATCAGGCAGACAAACTCGATGTCTCAAGGGACAGTGATAATGAGCATGAAGGCAATCCGCATGCAGATCACAGATGGAACGTTGCATATCATAGGCAAAAAACAGCTGGTGCCAGATGGAGTTTAATGCTCAGGAGATGTCCAGTGAAAAAGCACTGACCTCTTGCCTGAAGACCAGGAAATCCATCCCACGTTATCAGAAATGAATATGGTTTGAAACTAAGTGGAATGGCATGAGCAAAAGTGAGGCTAATGGTCTGAGGTCATACATGGAGAAAATGTAGTACTTAAGGCCTGTTAAAAATGATCCATTCCTGAAGGTAAGCATTCACAGGCTCTGATGAGAAACTTCTTGAAAGAGCTATGACAAAAGGCATGAATGACGTGAAAATGCAGAAAACAGTTCCAGTTTTGAAAAGTGGGAAAAAAATTAAAATAACAATGGTGGTGAATTGCAAGTGGAAATTGTGCAAAAGAGGGAGTCTCCAAACTACTCCATCCCGAACATAACGCAGGAAATGTGTTCAACATTAGACGATGAGAAAATTCAAATATAGAGATGTTTAAAACACAACTGAAGTAATAAAACAAAGGGAACTCAAAATAAGAAATTTCACAATGTAAAAGTTATAAAATGTGGGATGAAACAGGTTGGCAGAGAAGAGGGAAAGGGGGTCGAGTGGTTGGAATGGGAGAGTGCAGACTTGGCGATACAGATAAGAAAGACAATCAAGAAAATTTCAGGAAAAGGGTGGCACAAAAAAATAAGGGGGTGAGACAATTAAAAAAAATGTATGACATGGAGGAACGCCATTCTTGGGCTTCTCTCCAACAAGAGGAATGTTAAATACATGACCAAGATCACATGAACACAATGACAAAAAATGCCCCCAAGTGCCAGAAAATAAAACAAATGGTAAAAGTGAGGAATTCAAATAGCTACAGAACACCTGATCATCTGTGCAGTGCTGCCAAAAGAATAATGTCAGTGGAATTGAACAACCACATCAATGCAGGGCAGCCATTATGAGCAGCCAGGGGGAGAACAGGTAACAGCACACCTTGGCAAGAGTCCCAAATGGAGAATGCGGAAACGCACTCGTATTTCAACTGTTTATTTTCCACTGACGTTGGCCATACTCGTTACATTCATAATCATGTGTGGGGGTCGCAGTGTCCCGAGATCGTTGCCAATGCACAGGAGGAAAAACCGGCATAATGACATGAAGGGTGAAACAAAGTCGTGGTTACAAAGACATCGTGTTTAATTGGCAGGTGGTCTGCAGTGAGTGGCAGAGCCAAGAATTGCTTGCAAGTGTGTAACAGCATTATTGGCCTTTATTATTCATAAGAGGAGAAAGGGGGGGAAAAAAACATTTGGGTTTGTCATTCTGAAAAGTGATGCATTAGCATTTGGCTGATTTAAAAAGTATATTTTTCTATACTGTATATAATATACAAAAACCCTAAAGCCTTTGGTTGCTCATGGTTACCAAATATATGGTGTTTAAATGGCAAGCGACACCTACTGACACATATCTACATGACAATGGCCATAATGGAATGTGCATTAGTGGCCTCACAGCAGGTAAAATGTGGAATTTAATATAAATATAATGTTATGTTTGTGGGCATGTTGGAGGGGGGAAGGGGGTGGGTTGTGGGTTAGATATTTCCATCGACCAGATCGAAATGTGTGGAGTAGCACGGTCTGTGTACGAGTAGTTAGCCCATCTTGATGTAATAAGTCGGGACACGTCAGCTGAAGGATGTCTTGCTTGTATGTGTACCATACAGGTGGTTACGTTGTAATAATTAGTTGGGGATTATGGTTAAGGAAATTGTGTGTATAAACCCCAATGCAAATCTCTTCCGGGAGACTTTGCAATAGGGAGAGAGGGATGGAGTTATGAATGCCTCCAGGGGCGGAGTGGTAGATGCCTCTCAAGGGGCATAGCTTGCCTGGGGAGAAGAGGGAGAAGCCAAATCATGGTGGTTGGGCATGCGTGAGAGAGTTGGAGTGCCAACCTGCCTCTGCCCATTTCATCTGCCTGCTATCTGCCACACATTGTCCTGCACATCGTCTTCACCCCCTCCTCCTAACCTGCTCATGGCTGCCTCGCACACATTCTTCCACCTGCTCATGCACCAGCAGCTGAGTCCCCCACTTTTGTCCCTTTCCCATCAGTGATGAAATCTGGTGTGGTGCCATAGGTTTTATTCACATTGTGAAAATTTATATCTTTTCGATTCGCTGTTCCCTCATTCTTCCCTTTCCCAACCTTCCGCCATCTCCTCGCAATCACCATTCCCTGAGTTATTGCTTGTGGTCTGGGAATAACCCCGTTGGTTGAGAAAAAAAAGCTGTTTCTCGTGCTTCTCCTAATGACCCACGCACGCGTTGTCTGCCATCATTCGGAACGTCTCCACAGGAGTTTAAGCCGTTCGAAACATCACGGGATTTTAACCTCCGGCCATGACGAGCTCGACGTTAGTTGAGCCATTGATGGTGCAATACATATGGTAAATATTTGGGAGCCTCGGTGGTGGTGGTAGTGGTTTATTTATTTATGTACTTATTTTCAATTTTGTAACCCCCATCTTGAGTGGCCTTTGGCTTCACGGTGGGCAAAATCTCATTTTAAAAAATCATTCTGCTTCATGGCACAATCAACAAATCACCCCCCGCCCACCCCTCCCCACCTTGTCCTCATACTCTAGGAAATCATCTTTGAAATCTAGACATAAGTGAGATTCTTCAATTTGGTAATAAGCAGCTGGATAGCAGATCCTTCTGGAGAGGATGATATATTGATCTTCACAAAGGATTTTAACCATCGGACTCCTTCAACGAGATAGACCTGTGGAATTTCCAGTGTGACGGTACCTCGTCAGTGCCCCAGAAATTAAACTGTGATGAACATTGTAATGGGAAGCAAATGTAGCGGTCGTTACCTCCTCTCCTTGAACTACCTCCATGGCACGAGTTAACTCGTACGGTGCTGCATTGAACCCTTGTCATTCCTAAACTGACTTTGACCACATGAGTGGCAAATTTATCGACGGAAATGACACGGGTCACATGCAGACCTGTACGCAGATTCTGTGGAAGACGTGACTTGCATGCAAATTTCCAGGATCAAGCAGTTCAGGTGAAGATAATTGTAACATTCCATGTTGTACGTCCAATTTCCTGATTAGGTTTCACTTGGGCCAACAAGCCATAAGGTAACTTTCCACAATTTCCAAAACCCATGAGAGAAAACAGGTTTATACTTGGTCACTGCCAAACCATATCCTCTCCACACCCATATTGCATACATTGCAATCTGTGAACTGAGCAAGTCGTTTCTCCTTCACGTCATTCCTATTTGCCACGTTAACCTTCAGTGGATATATATATATATATATATATATATATATATATATATATATATATATATATATATATATATATATATATATATATATCCAACTACACCACATTCTTTTTCTCAGAATTGGTTTCAAAACCCCATTTTTGAACTAAACAGCAACAGACAATGGCACGGTGTGCACATCACTTTGCTTGTAGAGGCAGAACCGATCCGACGTGCTGCTTGAAAAACAAATCCTTCACTGTTTCTCATCGGAACTCGTATCATACGAGAAATGTAAAAGTTTTTTCTAGGATGGTGCAGACAAGATATAAATAAAACTGCACAGCATAAGATTGTACATTAACGTTTCTCCACAATGTAATTATTGTATTCTTCTCTCATATGTTGGAAGACCTGCTGTGCCGGAGAGACGACTGGTTCAAACACGACCTCTCTGCTGAATGAAGCGAGATAGATGCTTTAACTGCCTCTGTGTCAATGTCACACTTGAACGTGTGATTTTCCTTCCTTCCTACATGCGGCCCAACCTCGTTTTGCAAACTGCGACCTAAATTTACTATTGCAGTGAGTACGTCACACTTATTTCACCTGTCTGGAAACAAGATAATTGACATCTTTGGAGTAACAATTACCAAATTATTTGTGAAAGATAAATGAAGTTCTGCAAAGGTGCTTGTGCCAAAGCTGTTGCACACGTAACATTTAAGCCATGCAGTAACCACGCCACGAATCGTTCAACAAAAGATGGATTCTGTTGTACTCATACGTGCAAAATGCGGAGCATCAAGTTACGCACAATGACCTACGAATGGAAAATACAGGGCACGTGCTGTGAAATGAGGTAGAGGAAAATGAGAAATTTGGAGAATTTTATTTTATTTTATTTTTTTAAATGGAGAATCCTCAACACTGGCTGTGCAGCCATTTCAAGCTATTTCATGAACATTTAGCCAACTTACACCATGCAGACAAAACGTAAATAAATAAAAGGTCCAATCTTCAACTTTTTACAAATGTTTAAACAAAAGAAGAAGGAAAAAAAATCTCAATGAAAATGCACATAAATTGTCCTAAAAGCTGCATTAATTTTGTTTCAGCGTCTTCCCAGAGTCTGTGCAAGACCATTGGTTTTAATCCACCTTCACATCTTAAATGGATCTTGTGGCTTGGTTACATGTTGCTAATGTCTGAAGCCGTTTGATTGTAACAGCATTGTTTGCTCCAGACCAAGCCCCTGTACATTATTTCCTTCCCTCTTGTCTATTCGATGGATCTTTTAATGCACACGATACGAGTTAATGTAGCAAGAAGCAGATTTTTGTAAGGAGGCAATGATGTTTAATGGTGGAGGATTACGGGAGGGATGGTTCGGGTGTTCAGCATGTGCTCGCCACAGTGACAGGATACAAAGTGTGTGTTTGTCAAAGGTTAACACACGGTACGATATTTTAATGTTTGCAGATGCCAGGTTCACTGGATACTGTTTTCAGTTGAATTTTATAATTGTTTTTTAGGTTATCTGCCCCAGTTTGTTCACCCTCATCCTGTGTGACGTTTTTTGTGTCTCTTGCTTATTACCTTCGCATTCTGTGAAAGGTTATGTTTTGGTCGCTGTGTATTTATTTATTTGTGAATATGTGTGTTTGTTTGTTATTCGCATAACTCAGAAAGTATTAAACCGAATTGCATGAAATTTGGTGGGATGATTCGTGAGTATCCAAGTACGATTTGATTAGATTTTGGGAGCGATCGGGTCAAAGGTCAAGGTCATGAAAAGGTCAAAAACACTCTTTTGAGCATAACTTCCTTAATAATAGAGCTATCGACAAGCAACCACCGCCATATTGTTCCATGACGAGATACCTTTCAGATATGTAGTGTCGGATTTGACGTAACGTCATCGGAAGTGCGTTTAAATGACGTCACAAGATGACGTAAATTTTCAATTTTCGATCACATCAGTTTTGATCATACCGTTTTGTAGGACTTACGTTAAGGACGTCACACACCAAATTTGACTTCGATCGGACTGACCGTTATGACGTCATTGACGTTTGAACATGACGTTTTTCAATTGTGGCTAAAATGTCCTGATATTTTACATTCAAATATCTATATCATTTATAAAGCAGTCTCCCAAATCCAGGCATTAGGATCAGTACCAAAATATCTGTTTATTGATGTACAGGTTTTGCCAATTAACTCTGTAGTCAAGGTCAAGGTCACACTCAAGGTCAAAATATACTTGCAGGCATAGCTTCAGATCTAATAGAGCTATTGACATGAAACCAATGTTAAAACGTTCAGTGAACTACGAGCTTTCAGAATGGCAGTCCCCGATTGGACGTGACGTCCCCGGAAGTGCGTCAAAATGACGTCAAAAGATGACGTCATTTTTCAACTTTTTAATTTTTCAGTGTTTATATCATTCCATTTTGTTGGACTGCCTTCAAGGAGGTTACACACC
>NC_140966.1:17774077-17786577 GCF_056783735.1 Eptatretus burgeri
CGAATCGACGGGTTCAATGTTAGGTTTTTTTTGTTTGTTTATTTTTATACAAGTGAGCAGTGAACTTCATGGCTGGAAACAAAAAGTTTTCTCAACAGTGAAGAAATTAGTCAAGCAATGGCAAAACTTGGCAATAGATGCGATTCATTATTTGATGTGGTTTTCAGCCAGTGTCACATGTCCTTCTTCGCTGTGATACATTATAAGTTTCCTGATACGTTAGAAGAAACGACAAGATTTTGGCGAAAGTTATTTCGAAGAGGATTCCCAATTTATTAGCCTCAGAAATGACATTTTAGTTCTTGTGTTTCTTTCATTGTGGCCAACACTTTAAGAACAGTTATAGTCAAACAAAGTAAGAAAGCAACGTTCTGCAAAAAATGAAAAGAGCAACAGAATAATGAGATGGTAAAGATAGGGGAAAGGAGGGGGAGGGATTAACAGGTTGAAATGAAAATGTGAGAAGAGTCAAAAAAATTGAAAAACATTATTTTTTCCACCTTTTCAAAAACATTTCATTCCTTAAGACGAAACACACACACACACACACACACACACACACACACACACACACACACACACACACACACACACACACACACACACACCGCAAACTTTATCATGGCTGGCACCTTATGTACCTATAAGGTAGATCCCAAATGCGTGTGCGTGTGTGTGTGTGTGTGTGTGTGTGTGTGTGTGTGTGTGTGTGTGTGTGTGTGTGTGTGTGTGTGTGTGTGTGTGTGTGTGTGTGTGTGTGTGTGTGTGTGTGTGTGTGTGTGTGTGTGTGTGTGTGTGTGTGTGTGTGTGTGTGTGTGTGTGTGTGTGTGTGAGAGATCGGTTGTTACCTCCATATGTGAGTTTGAGAAGGTGGAACTGAGTCCTTCCAGATCTCGTAGTATCCACCTCCGTTTCAGTAAGGGGTCACGATTCATGGACCAAGCTGGGAAATTTTCTTGTTCTCAAAGTTTTGTTCCGGGAGCTCTTTGCAGGGTCACCGAGTCCTGGACAGTTCAACTGCACTTCGTTTGTATTGATATTCCCCAGGATGGTTTGTAGCATCTTTGTGAGGTTCGTCTTTCATTCCCATTGCTCCAATTATCACTGGTACAATTTCAGTGCTCTTCAGCTTCCATGATCTTTTCACTTCATTCTTGAGGTCTTGATATTTGGTCACTTTCTTGATTTCTGTGTTGTTCAGGCTAAAATCGCTGGGTACTGACACTTCAATTAGCAATACCTTCTCTTCCGTTTTGCACCGAAGTACTATATCTGGCCACAATGCTTTGTTTTCTGTGTTCCCAATCAATGGGATCATTACTTCGTACGTGAGCATTACTCCCTTGTTTTCAATGATTGTTTTTCGTTTACGTTTCCATGAGTTTTCTGGAACTGAGATATTTATATTTTTGCAGATGGGCCAGTGGATTACTCAACAAACCTTGTTGCGCTTTTGTGTGTACAGCTGTTCTGACATGAGTTCTGACATCCTAAAAGGAGGTGACTCATACATTTTGTTTCTACCTTGCATAACCTACACCTGTCTGAATGACTCAGTCGTGCCATCTTCTTAAAGTCATTGGTGCAGTGTCCTTGGTCTTGGACATTTATTACGATTTGTTTTTCATTCCAGTCGAGCTGACCTCTTCTTCGCATTTCCAAAGAGCCTTCTTTGTCTATCGGGTCTATCCCAATCTGTCCAATTCTTTTTTGTTTTTTTATACCTTCCTGCTCTTTTATAGTTTTCCCAGTTGTCAGTGTATATCTGTTGATACTTAGTTTTACATTTTTCTTTGGTCTTTTTTCAATGTGATATTCCCATGCTGCATTGCTTTCTCAATCAGTTTGATTACTTGGGAGTTGATCTTGTGCAGTTACATGTATTTTACCATCCATGAGTGTGGAGCACTATTAAAAGCTCTTTTGTCGTCTATCCATGCTGTGGATAATTTTAGTGGTTGTGACCGTAAATGAGTGGTCGGATCTGGAATAAAAGCGGACACTTGTGGAGACACGGGGTCAATTGGCCTGATGAAGCTCGCTGGGAAGTGGGTGAAACATCGCCTGAGATGGGGTCTTCTTTTGCTAATGACTTTAATCAGAGTGGATCGAGTTTACTTTTTTCGTTAGATGTGCCTTTCTTCTTTTTAAAATGTATAATCCCAACCACCTCAATAATCTTCTATTCTTTCTCTTCCCTTTATAAGGGGTGAGGTCCAACGGTACCAAGATGCTGTCCTGCCTCAACCACAATATTCCTCCACTTCCCCCTGTCCTCAGCCATCTCTCTCCACTCTCCAATCATGGCCACATTGATGTCCCTCCTTACACAATCTTCCCAGCTCATCTTCAGTCCTCGTCTCTTCCTCCGACCTTACTCCCCTCAACCTATCCACTCTGTCATTCTCTCTTCCTCCATCCACACCAAGTGTCCAACCCACTTCAGCAGGCATTTTATCAATGTCCCTGTCAAGCTCATCTGCACACCAATCTGCTCCCTCAGTTCATCCATCCTCTTCTATCCACCCTCTTTACTTCCACAATCTACTTGACCCAGTTGTTCTCACAGATCTGCAGCCTCTGTTGTTGTTGTCTCTGTCAATGCCACCATTTCGAGACTGTAAATGTATGCCAGCATCACACAAGTCACCATAACTTACCCTTTCAATTTCCTTCATATCTTTCTATCTGCCATTACTCCATCCTCCACACATTTGCATCAACCTGAATCCTCTTCCCCACTTCTGCCCCCCACTTCCCACCCCCCCCCCCCAGACACTCAAACCTATTTCCCTGTTTGATCTAACCCTCTCACCAAACATTAATCTCTTTTTCTTTGCTGCCTGACCCACATCAACTCAGTTTTCTCCATACTTATCTTGAGTCCATGTTTCTCAAATGCCTCCTTCCACTCTGCCAGTACTTCCTGCATCTCCAGCCAACTCTCCACCACAACAGCCAAATCATCCACACACAACATCCTCCCCAGAATACTTTTATTGGTTACACTCTTGCTTATCAGCTCCATCACAATAATAAACATAAGTGGGCTGAGCGCTTCCCTGCCATAGACTAATGTTCAGGCTGAACTACTCAAACATCCTTGTGCCAACCAAAATTCTTCCCTTCGTTCCCATGCACATCCCTTCCACCAACTTAACTTCTGCTTCTGGCACTCCCATCCATCTCATTGTCGCCATCACCATCTCTCTCGGGACAGTGTCAGAGGCCTTAATGAGGTCCACAAATCCCAACACCATTTTACCTTGCACCTCCAACCTCATCTCCGCCAGCTGTCTCAATGTGAACATCTCATCCATCGTCTCCTCCCCTTTTTAAACCCCTGCTGCTCTTCTCCGATGTCGATCTCCACACTCTTCCTTATCCTCCTGTCCAGTACCTTCATGACATGACTTCGTAGTGTAATGCCTCTGTATATACACAGTATGTTCTGTTATATATACATACATATACAGCGCGCGCGCGCACACACACACACACACACACACACACACACACACACACACACACACACACACACACACACACACACACACACACACACACACACACACACACACACACACACACACACACAATGCTAATTGCAGTTGTGGAGTAAATAGCTCTTAATTCTCCTCCAATGGCTGTGCATTAATCTATTCTTCTTCTTTTTTTTTTTCCTTCTTGTAATTCAAAGTACTCATCTCGCAGCACATTTTACAACAATGCATTTTACAAGATTCTACATGATATCATAAAACGTGGAGAAAATAATGCTGGCAAAAGTTTGTGTGTTAACGGACTGAAGAATAAAATAAATTCATGAGCTACGGTATTTGCAGGCTTCAAGTCTCTCTGTTTTGCAGAAACTTTCCTGTTTTTCTTTTCTCCTTGGTAAAATCTTCTGGTCTCACAGTGCCTTCAAATGTGGTGTCAGAAGAATGCCGACACAGATACGCACACACCTCTTTCTTCACTCAACGTCTTGTTTAAGTCCGGCATTTGATGTAATCCTAAAGTTTAAGCGTGATCCTCGAATGTCCCATTCGTGGCCGATATTGGCAATCATATCAGTCAATGCTGGATAATCATATTTGCCGTCGTCAGATTAATTCCATATATATATGTTGTACGTGCATATATAAATGTACGTGTTGAAAAACGATGACAAAAGAAAACCAGCAAAAAATAAGGTGATTTCAGCACAATAATAACAGCACGTGAAAGACGGTAAAAGTGGCAAGTGCGATGTATCACGGCCACAAGAAGTGTCTGGTCTGGCATGACAAAACAAAAACAGACCAGAATTTGCATCCTCAAAAGAACTTGATCAGCCACAGAGAGAGGAATGCTTTGAAAAATCATTTTGCAAATGCCAACACACCGAAAGGCAGAGAAAAATGCAAAGATTCAAGTAACTTCATCACATAAAGCTGACTGTGAACGTAGAGGATTTTGTGAAGGAACTTTATTCTAAGACAAGGTGACGAAGGCTGGGGAACTGCTCGCATAGTATATTGTTGAGCACAGGCTGTGTTTTGCCGTGGGTAACCACCTAACCCAATTAGGGGGGGGGGGGGAAACAACAAAAAACGAGCACGCTCAATCTCCAGGGTTTCACGCACAATTTCAGAGACCTCCCTGGTGCAACCCATTTGTCGTCGGAGCCTCCGGATATTATTGGTCTGACTCCTCGGGTTTGTTATAATTTCAACAACAAAAAAAAATTAAATCAGCAGTATTTTGTTTATAACATTTCAGAAAAGTGAGCTGAAAAAAGGCCTGGAGTACATGTGCAAAAGTAGCACGAGTGTGACGTGTTGTGAAAGTGTTTACTTTTCTTCTGTTTTTATATTATGATTCAATGTTCTTCATCAAAATGAGCAATAAATTAATAAGGCTGACAGCAGAATAAAACATTACACCTATTAAAAGGTGTGACTTCAACATTGATCTGAGGTCTTTCTTGGCATTGGCAGTGCAGGTTGTGAGCAGAAACGACCGCCCAAGATGAGTGCAGAACACCGCATGCAGAGACGAAATAGCCCACATGACAGTTTCGCTGACATATAAAGCCCCTTAGCGTAATACGTCACACCGTTTCACAATAAACACCATCGCCTGCAAGCAATCATAACGACAGGGCTTTGGAGAGTTTCATTCCGTGTGGTCAGCAGCGACACATACAAGCTACCCCACAGCAAATAAAAAAACAGCAATGTAAGGCCAGCAATATACCTTCCACAACCCCAACTCCCCCCCCCACCCCACACCCCTTTCACCCTTGGCACTTTCAGCACGTACACATGCTCAGAACAAACCCACACCCAAACCCACACCTTTCCCCTCCACCAACACATTTGACCATTTCTTGCTCTGTTTTTACCACCTCACCACAGAAATACCACCCCATTTACGTCCCACACTCAAACATATCTGTAAATGAACCACACACACACACACACACACACACACACACACACACACACACACACACACACACACACACACACACACACACACACACACACACACACACACACACACACACACACAATATTCCAGTAAACAGCAGGCAGGCACAGGCTTGCTCACCTACTATACAGTTTACTTCAAATTTGTGCAACAAATGGTTTTGCAATGTTTAAACTCAAGAAAACGAAAATAAAACGAGATTGCAAGTCTTCAGAGGAAACAGCCCACAATCTCATCTTGAAAATTGGAACTAGAAACATTGGCTCGCTTCGGAAGCATTGGCAAGTCGCTTTCTTTACCCTGGGTTCGACCAATATGTACGTAGGCAAATTTGGTGGGCATTGGTTAAAAATTGTCATCTCCTCCCACCCCCCACCCCACCCACTCACAAGGGGGGGGGGGAAGGGATTTTTAACCTCCGCCATCTTCGAAGATGGATGGAGGTTACTGTTTTCACCCCTTTCTGTTTGTTTGTTTGTTTGTGAACAGCATTACGGGAAAACTCCGACGGATTTCGCCGAAACTTGGTGGGGGGGTTAGGTATGGCCCAAGGATCATGCCATTAAATTTTGGACTTGGTCCCCCCCCCCCAAAAAAAGAAAAATTTGTTAGAGAACAAATTTTTTTTTTTTTTGCATTTCTACATGTTTTAAGTGATTTCCAACCCCCCCCCCCCCCCAAAAAAAAATTGTTAGAGAATTTTTTTTTTTTTTGCATTTTAACATGTTTTAAGTGATTTCCAACCCCCCCCCCCCAAAGGAGAAAAAAATTTTCTTTTGCATTTCTACATGTTTTAAGTGATTTCCAACCCTCCCCAAAAAATTGTTGGAGAAAAAAAAATTTTACAACTATTTTTTCAACAAAATTTCGATTTTTTGGGGGCATTTTTACATGTTTTAAGTGATTTCTAACCCCCCCCCCCCAAAAAAAAAATGGAGAAAACTAACTGTCAGCACTGTTGACATCATATTTAATGAATAAGATATAAGGTTCACTTGAGTGACCCAGCAGTATTGGCGGCGGAGGTTTTGCACTCTCCCGAGTGCTCCCCCTCTAGTTTTTATTTGTGTTCATGACCTGACCCTGGGTACTATCAACGATGTATGCAAATTTGGTGATAGGGCCAGCCTTGTTTTTTTTCTATGATTTTCAGATGTACATATATACGCACAGAGAATTCCCTTATTTAATGTCATGGGATGAGACTAATTACCATTTGAATAATTAATGAAATAATTAAAGGTGGTATATAGGTCGCTGTGATGAAGTGTGTACAAAAAAATAATTCAAGGTGGTATGTCAGCAGCGTGATGGCAAAGTGTGTAAAGTGAATAAATAATCCAAAGTTGTGTGTTCCTGCTGAATATTCTAAAGTGTAGCTAAAATAATGGTTCTCCAAAGCAGATACAATCCTGTACTTAGCCATAAAAAAACAATAATTAATTAATTGCCAAAATTCCAAATTTGCTCCGATAGAAAAATCATTTGATTCGGATCGTACCCAGATATTATTGCACATATGTGCCGAAAGTGAAAGAAATGCATCGCTCCGAGCAGAAGTATGGACAGGCAGGACTCAAAATACAAGCCCCCAACCATGCTGATGCCAAGTTGGATGCTAATACACATTGTAGGATCCTTGGTGGGTGTGGATAGGTGGGTGAACCCACCACCTCTCCCATCCCCAACAAACTTACCGTTTCCCATCAATACGGACACGTTTATTAATATGACAAGGATTTTGAGCTTGGTGAAGAGTGATCAATTCATGTGACTGAGCTGTGCTTTACAGTACACAACAATGACCGCACTGTGGTCACGACCTGTGACAAAATCCGGTAACAGGCCGATTGGGAAACGCGCATTTAAAGCACTCTTAAAAGATAAACAGCATGAATGGGAAACATACATTTCATGTGCTACTAAAAGGTTAATTTGACACCTCTCATCCAATTCACTCTCCACCACAGTTATATCAGAATGAGCCAATTTGTCACATCGTCATGGATTGTTTAACCCGAATGTGGAGCCGTTCAAAAATTATGGAATAGTAATTTTTTGGGGAAGCACATGCATACTGATGAGCTTGATGAAATCTCACTAATTTTTATTCGACATATGATTCGATTTTTCGGGGTCCCTCATTGGAAATGAGAAAAAAAGCAGAGATTGTGGACCCTCGCCAGGACTTCTTTTGAGTGGTGTATTTTTATAGGTTTCAGGGTAAACCCTAACAGCATGGCTGCCAAACCACGTGACCAATGACATCATATGTGGGAAACTTTTGTTCCTCATGGGCAGGCGGTCATACATGTCAAGTTTCGCTTTGATCTGTTCAGCCACTTCAGAGAAGACTTTTGAAGGTTAAAATTTTTTTTTAAAAAGATGCCTGCTGAATCACGTGACCGATGACATCACATTATTTTCTGTGGACCATTTTATCCCAAGATGACCCTCAAAAGTTTTCATACTGATCGGATGTGGCGTTCTACTTATGCAATTATGACGTCACAACGAAGGCACCCATGACATTTAAAAAAAAAATCACACTCATTCCCCATGAGGAGTACTTTCCATCTGCCAAGTTTCAATTTTTTCCTTTGTGCGGTTTCAGAGATAGAGGTCCAAATTATTTTTTTCATTTCTCCAATATGGCTGCCACACCACGTGACCTATGACATCATAATTATCATCAAAAAATTGTGCATGAGTCGTCACACAAACGGTGATAATTTCGTCTAAATCCGACAAGTGGTTGCGGAGAAAAACACGAAAGATCTGTGCGGACAAACAAACAAAGAAACGGACCCAAATGCAATACCCTCTCCTTTGGTGAAGGTAATAACACTCGACCCAAACAAAGCCAATGGAAATCTGATGCAACAAATCCGGGAAGTGTGTAATCAGCAGAGACCTACAGGCCTGACGTCTTAGGCACACCAAAAAAAACAAGATGGCAGCCATATTAGGGTGTCTGGGTGCCATGGTGGGTGGAGTCGAGCGACAAATGTGAGTGGGGTCTGGTCGCTGTCCCACCAATAGGTGCACATTGCAAAAATGCCTGGTCCACGAGAACATATCTGGCCCAGTACATTTTTGAAATATTATGCTACATAATCGTTTTTGGCCCTATCTCTCAACATGGTGAAGAATCACTTTAAAAATTCAATCATTCTCGCTGCCGGATCCGGATCCGGACCTTCACCAAAATCTAATCAGTTCGTCATTGTTGCACACCCAACCTGCCCACCAAATTTCATCAGGATCCATCTACAACTTTTTCAGATATCCTGCACACAAACAGACAAACAGACAGACAGAGAGGGGTGAAAACAACCTCCTTCACCTTCACCTTCGGTGGCGGAGGTAACAAAAGCAACAAAAAAGCATGACTTGTGGCTGCACCAACCACTCTCCTACTTCAGCTTGAATGTCATAAACATACCTGATGGGATCCGGAATATGTATGGACTTCCTTATTCTTGTAAATAGCCCCTGACACAAATACACAAGCAGAATTCCTTAAAATAAAATAAAAGTACACAATATGAAATAAATAGTGAGATCACAACCATTACTATTGTTCCGAAAAAAAAAAAATCAATTTCACCTTCTTTTTTTTATCTGGGCATTGCAATAATGGAAGATCCAATATCAGGAAGAAAAAGAGAAAAAAACAAACATGGCAAAAAAATTGGCGGATTTTTCACGAGTTACCCAAGCCTGGTTTCATGGCCAACCCGGTGCACCTTGAGTTGCCCTCGGAAAAGCCAAACATTTTTGCCGAACACCTTAAGTATATTCATTTAAAATTAAAACAGCTCATTAAAATGTTAACATGATGTTTCAGGCAAGAAGTCCTTTCGTGAAAACCCCTCTCAAAGAACTAAGCAAATACATAAATGCAAAAGCACAAGTGTGAAAAAGTGGGACCTGACTATCGGTTTTTCCGAATAACCGCACTAAACCAGGTGAAAGAATTCTGATTCGGTTCGGGTTTTCGCATCCATTCTCACACAAACACGTCTTTCTCAGTTGATGCATTGGGTGAGTCCAGATGTACAGAGAATGAAGGTTAACCCCAAAGTGGGAATATACAGATCCAATGCATTCTGATACCCCTATTATGTATGCGAGTGATTATGTCAATGATAGTAGCGGCAATAGTAGTGAAACAGTTGTGGCCAAGAGGATGCGTGCTGGGAAATCAGGTGGTGCTGTGAAACGGCATAGGAATGTGTTAAGTATCTAGGAGAAAGTGGTTATTGGAAAAAAAATATATTAAAAAAAACCTCTCAGTCTGAGTGCCGCTGAGCTCAAGGAAGACAGACGATGGTATTGAGCAGTCGACCATCTATGATCAACGAGCTAAAAAGACAATAATCTGAGGTTTTACGCAGAAAGTGACTCAGTCCAGGAAATGGTAAATGCAAAACATTACGTGGCTCACAAAGCAGCACTTTAGACGACGTTTTGTATGACTGGTTTTGGCAGTGTCGTTGCCAGGGTGTTGGGGTTGGGTTAGCGATTTGGTTTATGGGTCGGGTACAACATAACACAACATCCATAAAAAAAATTTTCAAAAGAACAATTAACGACGTGCAGAACACCCTTTGTACATCCCGAGCATTTTTGATAAAAGAGGTTCCACTGTCCATAAGATTGCGCAAGTGTCATCATCTGTGATTGCAAAATGATACAGGAATTCCTGCGCAGCCACTCTTCGGTGAAAGTCACAATATGTGCAGAACTCAAAACAATGATGGTTCATGAATTTACAAAAGCAAATGTCAATCGGATATTTGCAAACAAACGATAAAATGCTGAGCAAAGGGACACTGAAGAGTAGCAAAGAAGAAATCGATGAGAAGGAAGCCAAAAGACATATTGTCATTTTTGAGAAGCGAACAATGAAAAGCGAGACTCGGAACCAAGGCACCCCCCGAGGCGAAAGCACTTACAACCAGTGACTTGAACGAAGAGCCCTGTGGTTGGCAAAAAATAAATAAAAAAAATTCCAATCCCACAACAAAACTCAGACATCTTCACTGTACAAGAACAACCTGTGAATCAGGTTTTCACATTGCATTCAACTAATCAGTGAGCAGTTTAGATAACAGCACCTAGTTTAAAAAGGAAAGATTGTTGTGAAGAATGACGTCAAATGGTGAAACCTGAAATTAGCCAGTCATGGATAATGCAATTTGCTGTGATTGTAACACACAAAGAAGAAATTTTTTACGACACCCGTCTGGTAAAACCAACCGTGACAAACCACAGCACAATACAACTGAGTTCTCATCAAGCAAAACTGGAAAAACATTGTAATGAAGCGACAAAAGCGTTACATCCAGTGAACATCCACAGTTTCTTGGGCATGACAAATCATTTGGAAAAAAACAAAACAAACAAACAAAAAATAAAGCAACGTAGCAAAACTCGACAGTCTAGAGAAACCAGGAAAAAAAAAAAAACAGTCGTTTAAAATTATTCACTTTGCAGAGTCTCTTCATGCTTCTCAGGCTGCCCTTGGGGAAGGGTAGACCACCTTGGTGCAAAGAATATTAGTCAACACAACGTGAAGTCACGTAAGCATCCAATTCCTTCCCTCCCATGTCACTCTCAGCTTGAGGGGTAAACAAGATCACGAGGTACATTTTTGTTCAAACGGTTCACAGCAAAAGTCTATGCCAGGAATACTGAGAACTCGGACAAATAAACGAGGATAAAGTAAAAAGAACAATCATCATGAAATGCCTGTTTTAGGTGAACGTGCACATCAACATGAGAAAATGTTTGGAAAAACAACAAAAAAAAACAAGGTTTGTAGAAAAGCAAATTGACGGAGGTTAAAAAAAAATGAAACATCTCTCTTTGATGTAATTTATTATCTGAACTGAGACGCCAAGAAGCTATTTTTTTTCAAATATTGAAAAGAAAAAAAAAACTGGAGGTAATTTCCCAGTTTATCTTTGGTATGTAATTGTTTATCAAAGTTTACACGTAATTCTGCAAATAATATCACGAGATTTTTTTTTTTTTCAAACAGCATCTAAGGCTTCTCGTGGAGCTGTTACACACAAACACTGTACATCAGATGTGCAGATGAATACACGAGACACAACACGGGACTGTCATAAGGGAAGTGCTTTCACTTCCCGGGAAACTTAAATTATTTCCTCCCATGGGGTGATGTTGGACACCATTTCACACTGTTCAAGATGACCAAATTGTGTGCTTCGTGCAGTCAAGCACAACAGTGTTGAGATTACACCACAAACCGGTATTATGCCAAGTGGTGTACTCTTTTAAGCACTACCGAACAGCCAGATTCGCTTTTATGTCAGCAACTCCATCACACTCAGCACAGGCTGTGGTATATGTGACAGCCCAGCGGTGTGGAAGCACGCAAGACCAAACATCCATTTTTAGACCCCCAAAAATGGTGGCCTGTTTGCCTGCTCTTTGTTCAATTTTAGGGCTCATGATAGTGTGGACGAATGCTTGAATGGAATGAGCAGAAGAGAGAGTTATGATGCTGATATATGCACCGAAAACTTTTTATGGACAATTTCATTCCTGGTACTTGAAAAAAGTTCATCCTGCATGCTTCCATCTGTACAAAGTGCCAACGACTCTATCAATCTGTCAAGAGAAGGTAAAGCTCTCATTACATTTGTGTGCCATTTTAGCAGTTCTCCAGTGGGAGAGCAACGTCATGAGACAGGCTGACGGAGCTGGAAATGTGGTGAGGTATGGTGCTATGGAGCACAGGTGGACGATAATTTTGTGCAGCTACACATCCGGGTCGAACATGTCTCGTCTGGACATCCACATAGAAGGCGTGGTTTAGTGGATGGAGGTGGGGTTCAGGTGTAAAGGCAGTCACAGTTGGACTGGTTATAAATTAAATGCTGTGTGAACAAGGCACACTAAATTTGTTCCAACGACGGGCTGGCGACAACTCTGTGTGCAATATATCCAGAATATGATGCAATAAAGTTTGTATTCTCTTTAAATTT
>NC_140966.1:17791577-17806577 GCF_056783735.1 Eptatretus burgeri
GTGGAGAATGAAAATTATGATGATTAGAACAACGAAAGAACCTGCCAATTGCAAAGCGAAGCATAAACACAAGAATCGAAATGTTTTGAACTCTTCTGCAAATGGATTCTTTCCATCGTTTGAGAGGTGAACGATATTATCAAATGGCTTTGTGGCAAAAGCATCAGAGGCTTTATGCTTGGCAGTAAAAGGCAGTCAACGTTCTTTGAGAAGGGAATCAATGCACGTCAGGGCAAGACTCTTAATCCAACCGAGAAGAGGTCTCATCTTTCAGTATGATGGACACCAAGCTGCCCCTGATATGTGCAGTCACTAATGAGAAGAGATTGATCATTTTCAGCGTACATACTCTTCCACGGTGTACATAATGACCGAAACCATTACTGAAATAACTTAGTGTTTGTCATCAATCTAGGTTTGCATTCCCTTGATGTGTTTAACGTCGAATTCAAAAGAATGAAAAAGACAAAAACAAAACCAAACGCGAGTGTCGCTCATGAACCCGAGAGAAAAATAAAGAAGAAAAAGACAGTAATGTGAGAAACGGCAGATGCAAACAGCATCGACCATCTCCCATCGTGTTTGAAAGTCACAAGAGGATTCTTCATCGATCGAATGGCTGCAGAATGAAGCGGAAACCACAGAAGGGTTCTGCACAATTTTAAAAATGGGTTCTGCACAATTCAAACCGTTGCAATCTCCCAAATGCAGACATAAACACGTCTCTCTAATGGCAGAATGCACTCAACATACTGAAGTAGCAGAAAAATACAAGTTAAGTGAGTAAGTGTTCCTAGACCATTGAGGAAACCTGAAAACGCACATCACGTGGTTCAAACATTCAAGCCGATCCGAATCATCAACGAAAGGATCACCCACCTCTCTCTGCAGCACCATCTCCTTTGTAAACATCGTGGCCTCCTCATTATAGGGCTCTCCTTCTGTTACGCCTGCCTGGTTATTTCTCACTCCCCGGGGACATTCGATACCTGCCGTAAAGCGAGATAAGAGACAAAAGTGATGATTTACAAATGAGTCATTTAAAAGATGAGGCAAAATATTTCAAAACAGCAACTGGCGTCAGAGAAATCCAATCTTGTCACTTGAGAGATATCTTAATCAATTGGATATTTGATGGATGCTGATAAATGCAGTGAGCATCCGCGTCATCGCTGATGAAAAAATTTACAAAGTGTAGAATGTCTCAAAATATCTATTGGAAGAGGAAGTCAAATCAACTACTGTTATGAGATTGCAAGATAGGGAGCAACTTTGAAGAGGAACTCTTGCCAAGCATCTCAGTAGGCGGGGGGAAGTCACAAATTTGTTTGAGCACAGCTGCACCAGCAAAGCTTGCAGTCACTCTGGTTTGCTCAATATCAACAATAAACAAACAATTTATCACAAGCAATAAACTGGTAACACCACTGCTGGTCAGATGAACCAAAAGCAATTAATTTAGAGTCTAAATAAATTGAGAAAATGAATGCATGGGCACTTCCAGTACCGTGGGTTGGCCATTACATTCCAATGAAGAACCAAGAAAAAGAATGGCTCGCTGCCCCTGATTCGATGAAACGCTCAATCAATCAGTCCAATGTTGTGGAAATGGTCATTAAAGCTCAGTTAATAGCCCTGCTGTGTGACCCTGTTACTGTCGGAGTACACAATGTCATCTGGACCTTCAACTTTAAGAACAAAGAGCAGCGATTTAAGCAGCCAAACAGATTTTAAAAGATAAAGCCAAGACATCGGTGACAAAACCTGTACAATGAGAAGCTTTCGGGCGATCCATACGAATCGAATCGACAGGTTCTCAAGCGAGCAGCAACTGATTAGCAATTGTGATTTTGCAAGTCATGTGAAGGTCTGCATTTTATTTCTTCACGGAATGCCATATTGCATCACACACGAGTCACCATATTTTGCCAAATGTTTGCAGCGGTCCACCTTTATCTACCGAGCAGGAATTATGATAAATTTGTACGAGCAGGGCTTTTTGGTTGAAATGCCTGGGCACTCTAAAAAAAGTGGCAATCTTGCGCAGATCATGATGAGAAAAGCATCATAAAGAATGGGGAGGATCAATTAAAACTGGAACCGAGCACGAACATCATCAGATACCGTCACGTATTCCACAGTCATTCCCAAGAAAGCCGACTGAAAATACAGATAGCATGAAAATGGAAGAACGAGAAACAGCTTGGCAAACTCGAGTTTGTTGCAATGCAAACCATCAATGCACAAACGAGATCTCACACCAAGACTCGTATGATATGAGGTTTTGAGTCACAAGGAGGCCTCATTTAGCAAGAATGCATTCGGTGGAAACACTTGCTGTTCTCCACCTCCCCACACTTCCAACTTACCATGGTGAAAGAAAAAATAATTAGCATGGCATAAACCATCACCACCATTAGCTCTACCCATTTAAAAAGCCATTGCGTAGGTTAATTTACACAAGCGTTGCACCTAATCAGATTGATGCAACCTTCATAATCCAGTGTGCAAAATCAAAAAGCTGAGAAGCTACATCTACAACCATAAATTGCCACTTAATTAAAAATGATAATTCTATCTCGAATAAAGAGGCTTTTGAACAAACATTCGTTTGTTTTTTTTTTAAATGAAAATGAATACGAGCAGACGAGAGATTTTGCATTTGAATGTCCTTCGGCTTTCAAAATGGAGACTGTTGGCCATAACCCCACTCCGGTTCTCAACAGACGCACCCTCTAACACGGAACCACCGACAGCAGCGCGTGAAATGGGCGACACACCATCACAACTGGAGAACGAACAGTTGCTGCCGTGTTCTTTTCATCGATGTGTCGAGATTCTGCCGACAATTAATGATGGATGTGCTAAAGTCTGCAGATGAAGTGGAAAGCAATTTGCTAATTATTCTATTTGGCAGCATGATCTGTTTGGTGGGGGCAGCTCATAGTGTGGGCTCACATTCAAGTTCAAAGAACTGATCTTGTCAACATTCATTCGAGTGCTATGACTGGTATGATACAGACGTGAGATCATTAAGCTTGTAGTCGACCCTCTGATCCAATAGCAAGGTCCTGACTTCATCTTTATAAATTAAAACACCCTTACAAACACCATGCACTCGATATAAATACTGAACTTCAGGATGACATCATCACAATCCTGGACTGGCCTGCACAATCCCAGGAATTAAGTACGATTGGACATGCTTGAGAGAATATCAATGAAGGTGTGTCTGTGTTCACAAAGCCCACCTACAGTTTCTTCATTTAATGGAAGTGGCCCCGGCCAAACAACGGCACAATGTCCCACATTGACGGCTGGATCGTCTGACTTGATAAATGCAAAAAATGTGGACAAACTTGGAATGGGCGTCAACGTTGCTCATGCAAAGCCAATTCATGCTCACCCGTCGGTAATCACCTGTAGACTGGCAACATTACCAATTTGAAATTCTCATTTCAAAAAGCAGTGTCGTTTTAAAAATCGCAACTTCAACTTTGGCCTCTACATCCATCAACTTTGTTGAGTGAATGAACAGTTGAAGGCTGCTGGTCCTCTTCAACCACGATACGAACACGTTTCAATGCATGATTTTTTTTTTTAAAACAACAACAACAATGTAGGCCTCAAAAGTTTTGTTTAATTTTAAGTGAGACGTATATTTTTTAAAGGGTACCCATGGGATATTGAACATCCTCCAGCAAATATGAGCGAACAGGACATTCAGATTTTGTCTCCTTTGAAGGACAACATAGTCAGTGATGTACTGGCGCTGCTTGCCAATCAGAGGGTTGAAAGTCGATAACGTTGGGAGTGGAACTGAACCCGATTAGACAGTTCAAAGGTGAGTACGCTACTCCTCGCAACTATCCGGTGGACACAGCGATCATGTTATCGCTGTGAAATAGCATTAATGAAAGGTTATCCCACAATTGATGGTGACATAACTATTAGCCAATTAAATCATTTTACTGGGAAATTGGATAAAGTGAAATGTTCCTGGAAAAAGCTTAATATACACTCTTCCTACAGGGAAAGTTGCATGGCATTAGTATGCTGTGATTCACCTCCTATTAAAAAAGCAATGTGATGCTTGGTGCTGTCACCCCATCTCCTCAAGTTGAGCTGATGGAATGCACCAACAGCATGAAGTACCAGGGAGAAGTGGTATGAACACCGATGAACAATTGATTATTGACAACCGAGACCCGAAGAGATCGTGTTAACCACTGTAGGAAGGCAGGTGCAGTCGACGTTTTCAGCGTTGGCATTTCGTCAAGGTAAATATTGGTCATGGGAAGCGAGGACCGTTTGAAATATCAGCCGCCCCTTGCTTCCTACAGCTGTGAACGCGCTCGTTTTAGGTGTTTACAAAATTAATTGCTTCAACCAAAATCCACTGTTTAAACAAAAGTAAAACTCCTCCGACAGTCTGACAGTCTCCGACACCAGCCTTTATGAAGAGTCGTACGGTATTCCATTTCCACTTAACACGTTGTTTATTCTGCTTTGTGGTCTTATCATTCAGTTTTGTGGTTGCAATCCAAGAAACCTCAAATGCCTGAACTCTACCAGTTTAACAGACACTGTGGTGGTCGTGCTTTATCAATTGATTGTTCATATTTGTTTTGTTTTTTTTTTTTCGACAAATAAATACTTTGGCACAAAAAAAAAGGTTTCACTATAAAACAACAAATGTGCATAATTAAAGGTTTATTTACTGCAAAAGGCACAATTTTCACTTTCGATTGTAAACCCTGTGCAAATGAACGAGATAATATGAGGGAATATGAAGCGTCTTTCAGAGGAAGACTTTGGGCTGTCGGAATGGCCGAGAGTTACGCACACTCGCCTTTAAGCTGTCTAGCCTGGGTTTGAATCCAGACCCAGCGATAAACTGTCATGCTGGTGTTTCACATGTTGGGCGATTCATCAATGTGCGTGCCGTCCTTCGGATGGATGTTTAACTGGCGTCCCATCTAACAGTATTGGTTGGTGGATGTTAAATTAGCAACCATTAGCAATTCAAAATTTCCTGTCCTGATTCACAGAGGTATTGGTATTGCATCGGCAATCATAGTCGTGCCCTCAGCCAATTATGCTACCCAACAACCTTGTGCTGCATCCGGAAGAAGAGCAGGAAAATACTTTCATGAGAAACCTTAAAATATGTTGTCTGAATAGCCTGGACAACACACAAAAACATCTAATTCCCAGTGGTAATGGTGGACAATAGACAAAATAAGCCTGCTGTTTGTTTCACGGTTAAGATGGCTGGCATTAGATCTTAGGGTCTCGAGTTCGAACACCAGGTGGGGATGACTCAGCCTGTCATCCTTTCAAGAACGGCGAAATGGGTACCAGTGTGCTGCTAGTATAAGGCACTGCATCAGCGGCACGGCCGTGCCCCCAGAAAATGATGCAACCAGTAGCCACAGGCTGCACACGGGAGCTTTAGACAAAATGATAATGTTCCTTGCCTTGGGAACCAAACCTTGCGTGAGCTTAAAAAGCCACAAAATATTTGAAATAAAACAAATCCGTAAACAAATACATAAACAACTGCAGCAATGCACAGGGAAACCGTTTGGAAAATATAAAATGATGAAACAAATGTACGAGGTAACGCATGCAATTTTCTTAGAAGAGAGGATAACCTTACTAAAACTTCATGCAGCAACAATCATGACACATTCTGTGAAATGTGTCACAAATGTGTTTGGAAAATCCTGCTCATCTTTTTGTTGACGACTCCAACCTTTGCCATAGAAACTCTCATCTTTGAAAGGCAGGCAGCAGCCTCTCCCACAACACACTCTATCTTTACTAAAGGACTGTCTATCGAACCCTTCCATCTCTTTCCTTAACAAACTTCTAGAAGAAGTTCAGTCACTCAAACATTTGGGCCTCACCATCAGCCATGATCTTTTTGGCAAACCATAAATCCAAGTTGGCCTCCAACTCCATGGGGCAAGTCTTTACATGCCAAATCTGAACTTTTATCAGGTCACAAGGCATCCAACTGTAGCTCAATTAAGTGCAGTTCTCCTCCTTTCGACTGGCTTCCCTTCCTCGCACCATGTACTTGTTCACGCTGTGAAAATCAAGGATCACAAAACCACTGGAATCCTCTGCGATGAAGTTGAGTCTCTGGCCCTGTTACTCTCGTATAGCAGATAGCTCAGTGGCCTGTCTTTCTTCTATCAACCCCATTCTGGTCTTGCAGCCTCTGCCCTTTCCTTCCTGCATCCTCCCCACCACCACCCAAAATTCAGCCGAACTGCTCGCCTCCAATGATTTGTACCTCTTTTCTCTCGCCTGTGGAACTAACTTTCTCAACTCATTGTTCCCTCAAGGGCTTCAAGATGGCTCCAGATAAGCCCCATGTATACTCATGATCGATCCCTTTCCAGGTTTGTTGTGCTTTATCCCCACTCCCTATTTTTGTTATTTTGTTCCATTTGTGTTTCATCCCGGTTTTTTTTTTTCCTTCCTCTTCTTGCTCAATTTGAGCTCGTTTCCAGCTGGTTCACCACCTGTGACCTCCCACTCCCGTTAATCTCATTATTCCCCACGGCCATTCTGCCAAGTGTCCTACCAAAGGCATGGCAGCTGTTCGTACCATTTCCCCCATATCCACTATGTTCTTCTTCTTGTTCTGTTATGTTCTGGTCTGTTCTGTGTTCCAGCTTTTCCATGAGCCTTGACTTTGTATATAAAAATAGATATTTGACAATCATAGGAATGATATCTTGAAATGTTTTCCCCTCATTTTACAAGGGTTGCTCAAGGTTGGATGACATGGCCATTTTACTTGAGAATGTGCAAAAATAATTGCTGGAATTCTGAGCTGATATCATCTAACCTTGAGCAAGGTATACAGGAAGTGGCATCAATGCTCATCAAAGAATCCTAGATAAAACCAAGATGTTGAGCAATGATCACACACACCACAGAACAGAAGTACATCATGAAGTTACATATAAAGGATGTCATTAAACACGTTGAAATTCACAACTTGGTGATGCACATAGTTCACAGTTGGGCGGTGAAGGTGGAAGTGAGTTCGAGAAGAGCCGTGAATTGTAAGCGATTTTCAGCACTCTCACATACACCCAATACTGCAGACATTTAATCAAGGAAATATTAAATGTGTTGAGTAGTTAATTATGGACAATTGTTTGCTCATGACATAGGCAATTGCACATTAATACGATGTCAGCATTGGAAGTCTTGAAGCCCTCATCCAAGTTAACCTGAAGTCCAAGGAGGTTGTAATGCAAGGTGGGTACCAAAGGACCATGTTTGATGACAAAGGCATCTCATTTGCCCATTGCAACAGAGCTTCTGGAATGCTAAAAGAGAGAGATATCTTGAAAAAGATCGAGACGTGTGATGAGACCTGGGTCCAATATTTTCAGGCTAAAGTGAAAGGATGAAATGGAGTAAAACCATTTTCAGGCGAGAGTAAAAAAAACTACAAACAAACTAGAGGGCTGTGATCGGAGATCGCCGATGGTTCCCGGCATAGCCAACTTGAAATATTTGCCAATTGGTATCACTTGTAAATTATGTCTCATGATAGAAATAAATAAATAAACAAATAAAGAGACAAAACAATAAATAATGGAAAAAGCAAATATTTGGAAATTGCAAAATATTTAACTAATTGTAAAATTAAATAATTGAAAATTGGAAGAAAACAAAATTGAAAATCAAAAATATATATAATTTTCAAAAATAAACGATGGATCAATGAATCTTCAAAAAGTGGGACACAATGGACACAAACAGGAAACAAACACAATGATGCTTCCCTCCAGGAAGAATAATTCAGGGTTCCATCATTAGCCACAAAGCTAATACCAAAAGTTTTCTTTTGTAAATTCACTGGTATAATTCTTGTGGAATCTCTTGAATGTGGGAAACCATCAATGAATACAATAGTCAGGGCCAGATTAAGAGTTTGTGGGGGCACTCGGCCATTTTGTGAGGGTGGTGGGGCCTGCAGCGTCGACACAGGCACAGGATCTCCGGACGTGTGAGGGCGGTAGGGATGTGCCAGTGCAGCATACACAGTCAATCTATCCCATGAACAAGTTACGCCACACACGGAAAAGGAAAAGCAGGGTTAAGCAATTGGTTCAGTTCCATCTACAAAACTTCAGTTTATGATCGAGGAACATCTTGATTTCAATTGAATTTTAGATTTTGAATATGAATCGGAAAACAAACCTGTAGTTTAACAGTATTTTCACTCTGAATACGTCCCGATCGCACAGGCACAGAGAGATGAGATAATTTTTACTCTGTCTGCATGTCTGGCAGTCAAACAAAATTGAAAATCATTCCAGACAGGAAACGTCCTGTTTTTAAGGATGTTCTAGAGAACACAAACAACAAGCATGAAGTAGTAATGTAACGTGTGAAAAGATAGCCCCGTGGGGGACTGACGGATATTTAAAATCCCCAAATCTGAGGAATTAGGGGAGGGAGCCCATGGCCCCCTTTCGAGGGGAGATATGGCTTCGGGAAGCATAACTTAAAGTTAGGGTATGATCACGATGCTGCATGGCCATTTCGGTCTGGATCCGGTTGTCGGTTTCTGAGAAGAATATTTTTGAATGAAAAACAAATATTTAAGGCAAACCCCCCTCTGCTTCATCCCCTTTAAATGGGGCATATCCGGATGGGAAGCACAACCCCATGATACCTCATTGTCCTGATGCATTGCACCAAATTTGGTCCGTATCACTCAGATAGTTGTGGAGATGTTTCAGTGAGAATGAGGGATTCGGGAAGGGGGCCAGAGACCTCCTTTCCAGGGAAGATACGGCCATGAGGAGCACAACTTAAAGTTAAGGAATGGTCCCGATGCCTCACGGCGAGTTTGGTCTGGATCTGTCTGGCGGTTTGAGAAGAAGATTTTTGAACAGAATAGCAATATTTGTGGAAAACCCCCCAATTTCACACTCTTTATACGGAGTGCATCCGGATGGGGAGCACAATCCCACGTGACATCATCGCTGTCCTGATACATCGTACCAAGTTTGATCCGTTTCTGTTGGGTAGTTTGTGAGAAGATGTTTCAGTCAAATGTTAATGGACGAACTTACAGACGGACACCGGGACATACTCTGAGCTTATTTCAGAGAAATACCCTAATAAGGCAGTGTAAAAGACACTGCAGCAACAGTGGCAAACCTCCAATAAAAATTCTCTCCAACAGCCTTTAAAATCTCAATTCAATTTTATCCACAAATCACATCCTCTGCACTTTCAAAACCCTTCTGTTTAGCCGCACTTGGACATGTTAAATAAGGTGGTGTATATAATACACTGCATCAACTATGGAAAAACTTTCAGAATCACTGTACTTTGTGTTCTACGGTGTCATTTAGAACAAAGTGTGGGGTAATGTATTCTATGAACTCTCCAGGTATCTATTTAAATTGTCTGATTATCCAATGTCTCTTCCCAAAGAGACATTATGTCTTCCCAAAGTGTGTGGTGTTTTTAACATTTGTGGGCTCTGATCTAACCGAACAGACAACTCACTCTCTCAATCAGTGCACTCATCACCACAAACATGCTCCTTCCTGACTCAGCACACCTCCCCCTCTCCCCAACCCCTCAAATCTTGAACCTCCCCCTTCCCACTTCCTTCGCCATACCACCACCAAGTCTCATCTCTCACCTCTGCCATCGCCCTCCTGCACCTTGGCCGTGCCAGCTCTCATCTTCTACCCTCCCTCTCAAAGCAAGCTTCACACACTTCCCCATCAAAGCTTCCCTCTCACCTTTCTCAAAAACTCCTCCCTCAACTATCCCCTCTCACTCTTCTCCCTCCAATCTCCCCCCTCACTCCCCCTTCTCAAAGCTGAAACCCCTCACATCCACAAAGCTGCCTCCTTCCCCTGCCCTCTCTCTCTTCCATCACATCACTCCACCTCCTCCAATCTTCAACTGCCCTCTGCACCTCTCATTAATCCCCACTGTACCTCAACCCATTACCACCGAGCTTTTCGCCTCCTCATCCGGCCCTCTCTCCCAACTCTTCTGCAACCCCCCCTCTCTTTCAACAACACTCCTTAATTCCCCCCTACCTTTCCTCCCTCGTCCTACCCTCCCCCTCTCGTCCCCTCCCCTGCACGCAAAGCCTCCTCCCCTCCCTCTTCTTTGACAATGTTGACCTCAAACCTGACAGATCTTTCCATTCAGATTGCCACTGGAAAACTAGATAATATGCTCAACAGAAACTTTCCTCCTTCAAGACATCTCTGACTTCTTCGTATCTCTCCCTGGTTACTCCCTCCTCTGGAATGGCAGACGTGAGCCCCTTCCTGGTGTCGGAGTTGCTTCTTTATCAGACTCTATTCCTCACTCTCCATGCAATGCCCTCACTCACACACCCCCAGGAATGCCTCTGGCTATGGTTTCCCCTCCACTCCTACTTCACGTGAATATATGCACGTGTGTGTGTGTGTGTGTGTGTGTGTGTGTGTGTGTGTGTGTGTGTGTGTGTGTGTGTGTGTGTGTGTGTGTGTGTGTGTGTGTGTGTGTGTGTGTTGTTCCGTCAACAAACACTGATGACTCCATTTAAATCTCTCTCTCCGAAAACATGGACCAACTTCTATCACCTCATCCCAACTCTCTCTTCCTCATATGTGGTGACTTCAATTGTCATCACACCAGTTGGCTAGGTGTGCGTACCTCTCTCACCTGCCATGGCACTTCAGCAAAAGACTTCTGCAACTCATTATGACTGACACGATCTGTCAACTTCCCGACCTGGATCTAAACCAACGGTACTCCATCTCTTCTGGATCTAATTTTGACCAATTTCCCTGAAAATATCTGTCGTTCTTCCTCTGGTCCAATCGGTTCATCTCACCACATGCTTGTCAAAGTTGACATCTCTCTGACTGTTATTAGAGAACTACCTCAGCGCAGTCGAGTCTGGCATTTCACTCAGGCCGACTGGCAGGGACTTCAAGCAGCCATCAAACTTTGAGATTGGTCTACCATCTCTACTTTCTCCAACATCAACTCATCTTGGGAATTCTTTCAAAGAAACTAGCACCGTCTCATGCACAGATTTATCCCATCTCATCTTCAGTTGTCCTACCCTTCCTCCCGCCCTTGTGGTACACTGAAGTACATGATACACTGAAGCTTGTGGCGAGGCAGTTGTCCTGAAACAACTTGCCTTCACCTCATGGAAGGCTAATCCAACTGAAGGAAATGTCAGTTCTTCCACAAAGCTCGGAACAAGTGTGTGTCTACCCTCAGGAGAGCCAGAAAACAACATCTTTCGAATTTGAAGTCTGAACTCACAAAACTGTCTCCCGCCTCCAAATACTGGTGGCGTCTCGTTAAATCCGTTTCTAGTGTATGTTCCCCATCCATCCCTTCCATAAATGGCCGCATAGCTGACAATGCATGTGAAAAGGCTAAATGCCACAACTCCGTGCTTGCTTCTAAATCTTGCGTCCCAAACCCATCGCTTTCTGTACCCACCTTACCCAGTCTTACCCAGCCGTTCCTGGATTCTGTGTCCTGTTCTCCTGACACGGTGGAGAGCTCACTGTCAAACCTCGACTCAGAGTCCAGACGGCATCAGCCCTCGTGTCCTAAAAACCTGCACTGCTGCTCTTGATCACCCTCACTCTGTTCTATTCACCCTCTCATTTGCTCAAGGTCATCTGCCATCTGCTTGAAAATCAGCAAACATCACTGCCAAGCATAAAAAAGGTGCAAAAACAGATCCCTGCAACTACAGACCAATCAGCCTTCTCCCAATCATCAGCAAGGTTATGGAATCCATCATCGCTTCAGACATCAAATCCTTCCTCTTCTCCAAAGGCTTGATTTCTGATCATAAATTTGGTTTCAGACCAGGTCACTCTACCCTGGATATGCTGCTTCTGCTCTGCCAGCAATGGATCGAGATCATCAATGCCAGAAATGAATTCAGAGCCATCTCTCGAGACATATCACATACTTTTGACATGGTCTGACACCCTGCCCTGCTCACCAAACTATCTTCCTTTGGTATCCAAGGCCATCTCCATGCATGGATCACTGATTTCCTCTCCTGTCACAGCCAACGTCTGGCTCTTCATGGAGTTCTCTCATCCCCTCTTCCTGTCCAGACTGGAGTTCCTAAAGGCAGTGTTCTGGGCCCTGTCCTTTTTCTCGTTTTCATCAATGATCTCTCTGACTCTTGAAAATCCTCTTTATCTCTTTGCTGATGACTCCACCCTCTGCCGCACCATCTGTCATCCCTCAGATCGGCAAGCAGCAGCCTCTTCATTCTCTGCAGATCTGGTTAAATTCAAAAGCTGGTCAAACACTTGGAACGTGTCTTTCAACCCTGACAAATCTCACACTCTCACAATGGCTCTCCGAAAGGACCATCTGGAAACCCAACCCCCCACCCCCATCTACTATCTCAACAATCCTCTTGAAGAGGTCCTTTCATTCAAGCTTCTGGGTCTCATTACCTGCCATGATCTTTCCTGGGAAAGCCACATTTCTAAGCTGGCCTTGAAAGTCAGTCGTCGACTGGGCATCCTCTGTTGTGCAAAGTCCTTGGTACACCTGAGCTCCTGACCACATACAAAGTTTTCACCCACAGCCTGATGGAGCACTGCTCTCCCTTCTGGGCTGGTGTTCCCACCTCTCACCTTTCTTGGTTTCACGCTGTGTAAACCAAGGCATTTCGGATCATCGATATCTCCTGCGATGAGGCGGAGTGTTTGGGTCTCTCACTCTCTCACCGCAGGCAGGTTGGTGGTCTTTCTATCTCCGAGCGTCTCATCTCTGGCCTCGCTTCCCCCAGCTGTCTGCAGTATGTACCCACCCCCCACCCCCCTCATATTTCTGCATGGCACTCAAGATCTGCCAGCAACCCCCTTCTGGTAAAACTACCAAAATCACGAATCACTGCTCACCTTCACTCTTTCATTCCGCTTTTTCCCCACCTTTGAAACAAACTCCCACACTCTCTTCAATCCTATTCTTCACTCCAGGTCTTCAAAACAGCTGTTCACCACCATGTCTTATCTTCTACCATCCAAAACCATGATCTTTTCTACCCCCGTAAATCTTATCCAACCCACCTCCTTCAAATACCCTGCTTTCCTTCCTGAAAGTCCCCATCGTTTAAGGACGTGAAAGTCCCTATAGTGTCCATCTTGTTTACTCCGTGTACCCAGTCAGTCCCATCCCTCTCCCTTCCACAGATCTCCTCATGTCTCTGTTCCACAATGTCTTTGTCCTGCACTCTCCTGCCCCTCTTGTCACCTGCTCCCCTTGTTGCACTTTCCGTGTGTAAGCTCTCATACGAGCCTTGACATTGTATCAAAAAAAAAAACAATGCAGAGATTGACAAAGGCTTCATCCCGAAGCCATATTTGCGAGGCCCCTTGAAACCCCTAACTGTCCCATGCCTTAATCTGGGTGTGACAATAGTGACCTTGGTACTGTGGAGCAATTTCATTCAAGCCATGTTGCAGACAATGTACTCCACAACAACTGCCATACAATGCAGAATGTCTTACATTGGCCTGTGTAAGCATTGGATTTGAACATCGTCACAAAAACAGAAAAGTCGCAAATGAAAACCTTTATTCCTTAAAAAGGAGAAATAATCCTTTAAAAGGAGAATGCCTTGAAATTTGGCCTCTTAATGGATAGTTTTTGATCGTTATTGCATTTTTGAGAGTATTTTTTTTGCTCATTCTCAAATGGAGCATTGTGTTTGTGGTTTGGCATTAATGGAGGATGGTTGATTTGGCAAACTTTGTGGTATTCACTGCATGCGTGACACACAATGATGACCTATATCCCTAAGGGAAGACTCACATGCAGGTAATGTGTCATACACTGATGTGCAGTTGTGTCTAGAAAATAAAATGCAAAAGCTGCACATTATATTGTGTGTGCAGAGTCGGAGGTTGCATCAAGTTCTCAATAAAAGAGAAACCACCAAACACAAAGTCCTTTCGATTATCATGCACAATCTCTTCAATAAATTTCAAAACTTTTTATTGGACCTCCAAGCCAGTGAGGGGGGGGGAGCCTATTGTTACCTCTGGCACCAAAAGGGGATGAAGATTATGCTTTCAACCCTGTCTGACTGACTGCCTGCCTGCCTGTCTGTTGGCACAATATCTCAAAATGTTATGGACAGATTTGGATGAAAATTGTTGGACAGCTTGGGTGTGTAACAAGAGAGAATTTATTCAATTTTTCGTGAAGATCCAGATCCAGATATGATAAATTAAAAAATTTTTAAAGTGATTCTTCACCGTTGAGAGATGAGGGGAAAAAATGACATATAACATTATAGTTCAAAAGGTTTTGGAAGGATTCTGACAAAACGTGGTGGACGAGTTGGGTCTGTGACAAGAACAAGCCGATTAGATTTGGGTTCAGGTCTGGATCTAGATCCGGCCTATCATTGGGAGACAAAACTAAAACTGTTCAGCCTGGAGGAGGTATGCACTCTACCAAATGCTGTTCTAGTTCTTGTTGGTGTTTCATTCTCATTATTTGCCCCCGTTGGACTTCGTCCGAAACGGGGGCTGATGGATTTGGTCTCGATTTTCGTGTCTGTGCGTGCGTCTGCAACCATATCTCGGACATGTATGAATAGGATTTTATTTGTACTTGGCCAAAGACTAAAAATGATGGCATACATATGCACATCATTTTGTTTGGCGATGCGATCAAAGATGGCTGTCTGGCGGCCATTTCAGTTGAAAAAACACCGGATATTGAACACGTCCTCAAACATTTCTCAGACACGCATTTACAGGTGTTGTTCAGACTTGACAAACAGATAATGCACGAGGGCTTACATTTATCTGCATGTCATTTTTTTTTCCTGAGATCGTGCAACTCATTTTATTTTGCAACCTGATCAAAGATGGCCGACTGGTACAGCGGCGGCCATTTTAGTTGGGGATGGGGGGGGGGGAAGCCCGGTATCGA